>NW_023458569.1:3970065-3981310 GCF_013731165.1 Rhagoletis pomonella | reverse complement strand
GGAACAAACAAAGGTTGCCGTTCCTGTTCGCAGCATATAACACAGAGAATATTGTTTTGAGTTTTATCTTCAATTAAAATTTTTGCATTATCATCACTTGTTTCACCATATCCGAAATGTGGATTTCGTTTACGAAGACGAAGCGAACATGCGGTACGAAATAGTGATGTAAAAATATGCAAAATTTTACCTATTCTCAGACTTCTAAATTTGAACGTATACTCGGTACAAGCAGGTGGGATGAATGGCGCAATAAACAGGTGAAGTAATAAAACAGCTTTCTCGCTTTATTTTCTGACATTCGGCTGTCTTATAGTCACATTTCATAGGCATGTTTTCAAATAAGGCAGTGTCAAAATATTTCTTCTCACTCTAATATTACTTCACCTGGTATAATTCCAAAATGGGTCGGGTGCATGCAATAACACCCTCGTAATAATTCCCATTACTTGGACATTAAGAAGCAGTTTCGGAAGTGAACTAGTGTCATTTTATTATTATTCTTTTTTCTAAACGGAGGGGGGAGGCGCGCGAACGCGGACCTCCGCGATGCTGGGCGCTTTCAAAATTGTATACTTACAAATCCGTCCATTTAACTTGTTCGTGTACTACTCTTTGTCAAATGTAACTGGGTGACTACCTACATATGTTCACTATTTTGCTTTATTATTCAAATTTTTAAGTTTAAAAGTTGGTCTTATTGCTTAACGAGAAATGAAATAAAGCAAATTTGTGTTATTTCACATTCAATTGGGAAATAACACAAATTTGCTTTATTGCCGTTTGTGTTATTTCACCCCCACTCAGGCAGCATCAAATGGGTTCAAGGCCGAACCGAGTTTTTGCAAAGACGATGAAGGAAGTTTGGTAGCAGACTTTCTGATCAGCTTTGAAATACATATAAAATTTTAAAATTGTACAGAGATCGGGTAAAAAATTTGCAATAATTCATATGAAAAGGAATAACCGCTAAAGGCGATATAGGATAAAAGTGAGCTGCACATGCTATCGCGGGCGTTGTAGTCAAGTTATTAGAGATGCGTGCTACTATTACATAGGATCTAGGCTCGAGCAGTATTTAAAAATAGGATACGTTTTTTGAAGTGTGAAACTTCTTAATCGAGTTGGAGATGGTTGCGTTAAATATTTAACACCAAGTCATAAAATCTGTATCGTTCGTTCGATTTTCAAAAATGAGATGTCGCATGAAAGGCCTTGTCCTTCGCGTGTGCAACATAGCTTTAGTTCGATGAAAGGAGTTGCCGCATGTTAGAAAATCGAATTCAAAATTTCGCTGCCGCAGAGGATTGCGTTAAATATTTAACACCAAGTCATAAAATCTGTATCGTTCATTCGATATTCAAAAATGAGGTGTCACATGAAAGACCTTGTCCTTCGGGTGTGCAACATAGCTCTGAATGGAGTTGCCACTTGTTAGAAAATCGAATTCAAAATTTCTCTTCCGCAGAGGGTTGCGTTAAATATTTAACACCAAGTCATAAAATCTGTATCGCTCGTTCGATTTTGAAAAATGAGGTATCAAATGAAAGGGCTTGACCTGTAGATGTGCAATATGGTTTTAGTTTTTTAAAGGGTTGCCATATATACGAAAATCAAATTCAAAGTATTTATTAAGTTAAATGAATTACCCCAATATGGGTATCAAATGAAGTGGTTTTGAATAAACTGTATTTTTTAGCTACATGAAGGAGGGTTGCCACCTGTCTCAAAAGTCAAGTATAGTTAAATTATACTTAAGTATTATGCGGGTCTTGGGCGGGGAAAGACCAATGCAAAGACATGAATATAAACAAAAAAAAAATTAAGATAAAGATAAAGATAGAAATAGGGATAGAGATAGAGGTAGAGATAGAGATAAAGGTTAAGATAAAGATGAAGATAAAGATAAAGATAAAGACAAAGATAAAGATAAAGATAAAGATAAAGATAAAGATAAAGATAAAGATAAAGATAAAGATAAAGATAAAGATAAAGATAAAGATAAAGATAAAGATAAAGATAAAGATAAAGATAAAGATAAAGATAAAGATAAAGATAGAGATAAAGATAAGTAGACTGTTACGATCGACCTGTAATTCTCGCAGGAGACTTCAATGTTAAGTTTTCGCTAGACGAATCTGATGAACTGACAAAATTTTTTAAAGAAAAATTTTAACTGGAAATGGTCTATGGTAAAAATGATTCAACAGCCAAAGGAGGGACTACCATTGATGCAGTTTTTGCACAATCCACTAGTTAATATTGTAGATTTGAATGTTTTCTTAGCCACAAATAATTACACAGGTTTACAAAAAAAAGTGTAAGCATATTAAACCAAAACTATATATCCCTATGTTATTCGACACGCTGAATGCGAATCCGAATTCCGTTAGTCTCCATCACGTCAGGTTCGTGGTCAGTTGAAGGTCAAGTAGGGAAAAATTCATTGAACAAGCCTAAAAATTCATATATGTATAAGGTTTTAGATTCACTGAATCCGAAGTCCGTTAACCTCCATAATGTCTCGAGGTCATTTGAAGGTCAAATAGGACAAAAAATTTATTCAATAAAAATAAATAAAAAAAATTGTTTTTGTTGTCGCTGAAACCGAGTATGGGGGTCCCTGATTCCTCAAGGTCATGACAAGGTCATCCCAAGGTCAAATTCCGATGAACTTTATTGAATTTTTCGGTTTACTCAATGAATTTTTCTCTACTTGACCTTCAAATGACCACGAACCTGACGTGATGGAGGCGAACGGATCTCGGATTCGCATTCAGCATGTCGAATAACATAGGGATATATTAGGCTGGGTCGATTTTGTATGGGGGAAAATAAAAGGCATTTTACCGTATTGTAATAGTAATATTATTACCATGTTTATATGATGCTTCAATTCGTTCTAAGTTAAACCATGTTATTTGGACACACACATGTAAACACATTCTTAAATCGAATTGAAACTTTTAACCGTGCCACCATAAATCACATTTTGAATGCGAGTTAAGAGTTGTTGAATCGTGTTAAGAGCGCATATAAACACGGGATTTGACCACACGGTTGTTTCATGCAACTCTGTATGAAGTAAAACATTTAAATAGTTCTAGAAATAACATTTAGACTAAGCTTTCTTACAAAATTAATAGCTAATATCCTTTTTCATGGCTGTTTGGGTCTTTAATTATTATTTTTCCATGTTTATTATTTTCAAGAAATGGCACATGTATTAACAGGGTTGCATCGGGATGAACTCTGTTTGAAAGCGTGTTCAATCGACTCATTTCTTTAGTTGCATACAAATACTTGCATTTCAAGCTAGCTACACTGACACGAGTTGATTCGATACCGAGTTTGATGCCATATAAACAAGGTACATATATGATGTCTAAGGTCTAAGCCAATTGTGATTGGCCACGAAAGATTAATGTAAAACTTATCTTTAGCCCGCGCAATTGAATCAAAGTGAATGAATTTTGAAAATGAAAATTTGGCTTGTAATATTTATGGGATGCGTTAATTGCTACAAACAGGACGATATATCAAATTAAGGGTTATTAAATTTAGTACTTCACGTTCATTTATCATTTTTCAATAAGTCTACAAGTTTTAAAGATATTAAGATAAAACTTACAAAAACGACAATTCTCACTTATGAATTTTCAATTCTTCATTACTTCAGCAACCAAGGGAAAAAAGTGAGACGAGATTTATTTCAAACGTTTTAATGTTTTCGGATGTTTATATAATATTAAAAGGACCATGGTCACGCCGATTTGGTCAGTTGTCAAGATCGTGGTGAATGAAGTTAAACTTGTATTGTCAAAGATTAGGAATGGTTTGATAAGTTAATAGTAGTTTCACGCATATAAGTATTTACATACATTAACATAATACAAATAGGGTGAGAAACACTCATTTTAAGACCATTTATGCAGTCTTGAAAATTGGTGCGGAATGGTTTCATTAGTCACCGAAGAAGCACATTTTTCGCGGTTTCTAAATTTGCCGTTATGTGAAAGTAGGGGACGTGCAATAAGTGTTTAGATATACATAAATATTTTAATTAAATAATTCCATTATGTGAAAAAGTGAGTGTAGGTAAATGCAATAGTCTTTAACATATCCTGGGAAATCCTTTTGAGGACTCTCCAATTGGATGATATTGCTTTGCATTCAGCTTGAACGAAAAAAGTCACTCCCTGCACACTTTTCTGTAATCTGGTTCTTTCATTTAAAGGTTATTTATACAACTGAAGAGACATTTTTTTAGAAAAAAACTGGAGATCCACTAAATTTTTTCGATATAACTTTTGTAAATGTTACTCGATCGGTACGTAATGATTACCAAATTGAAGGCGAGACTTACGGTTACTGATTTATGATGATGTCAATCGTTCAGATTATAAACAAATTATTTTAAAATAACAAAATGTAATGTAAGTAAACTTATTAGTGTTTCTAGAAGTTGTGCCTGTTCATTGTTTCCATACTCATTTGCATAAACAAATTTTTTCCGGGATGATGGAAAATAATGGCGTTTCTATTAGAGCAACCGAAATTTTTTCTAAATTTGCAAAAATTCGCAAATTATAACTAATATTTATTAAAAAAGATTAGAATATTTGGAACCAGCGACCTAAATGCACACCAGCAATATTTATTTGTTTATTTGTTTAATTTAGCCAATGAATACATCAAATATTCTTACAGACTATTAAAAAGAAAAGTAAAGTAAATTTACAAAATTAATCCAAAATAGAAGATAACAAATTCAAAAAGTCGTTTTTACAAGCTGTAAAATCAATATGAATATAATTTTCGATGCGATTAAGATCGCATAGAGCTCTTGTGATAGGAGCGTTTAATACATAAACAGTTTTTACCGGGCCTATATGAAATGACTCAAAATGACGTAAATTTCTATGTGGGGCATTAAAACGAATACGTTCAAGGAGGGGGGCACAGTCCACCCGTCCAGAAATAATATCAAATACAAAAGATAGTGACAGAATCGATCTCCTACTTTCCAGCGATTTTAAATTAATGAGCTTACATCTAGCAAGATACGAAGGAATAGGTTCATTAAAATGCAAGGTTCGAAGAGCAAACCTGATAAACACCTTTTGAACTTTTTCAATGCGGTTAACGTAACATGCATGATATGGCCTCCAGATAAATGAGGCGTACTCTAACCTAGATCTAACAAGGGTAGTGAAAAGCAATTTAATTGTATACGGGTCAGAGAACTCGGAACTGTTCCGTCGCACAAATGCCAACATTGCATAGGACTTTGAGACAATGTAGTTAATATGATTGCTGAATGTAAATTTTCTGTCAAAAATTACTCCCAAGTCCTTAATCTCCGGGACGGACTTTAAATAATAATTGGAAAAATGATAGGAAGTGTGAAAGACTGTGGTATGTTTACTGTAGGTGACGTGATAGCATTTATTAACGTTCAACGACAAGCGATTGGTGTCACACCACGATTTAAGATTATTAAGCTCTGCTTGAAGTATCTGTGAATCGAGCGGACTCTTTATTACGGAGTAAACTTTTAAATCGTCCGCATATAGGAGAAATTTAGAACGGGAAAAGCAACTACTTATATCATTTATAAACAAAATGAAAAATAAGGGGCCCAAAACGCTTCCTTGGGGTACCCCGGAGGAAGCGATAAAGGGATACGATAATATATTATCGACATTGACAACACAGCGACGATTACTAAGGTAACATTTAATCCAATTTAAAAAAAATGGAGTGAAAACCTAAAGCAGCAAGTTTATTGACTAAGATAGAGTGTGAAACCCTGTCAAACGCCTTTGAAAAGTCGGTATAAACCGCATCTAACTGAAACCCGTCTTTGAAGCCAGAAGTGCAATCTTCTGCGAAGACAGCGAGATTAGAGACCGTCGAGCGGTTAGGCATAAACCCATGCTGGTTCTGACAAATAAGGCTTTTAACTGCAAAATACACCTTTTCATTCACTATGCATTCGAATAGTTTCGAAATAGTTGAAAGTTTGGAAATGGGTCTATAATTATGAACATCATTTTTATTACCACTTTTGAAGATAGGGGTGATAAAAGCTATGTTCCAATCTTCGACAAATACCCCTGCGGATAGCGAGTTATTGAAAATTAATTTTAATGGATAAATAAGAGAATCGCATTTTTTTAATAGAACTGCGGATAGCCCGTCAATGTCAGTTTGGCTCGAGGGTTTAAGCTGCGCAATGCCATTAAGAATGTCGGTTGTGGTCAAGGTTAGGGATCCAAAGCTAAAGGGCCATTCCTTAGTATTGGAAAGGCTTCCACTAGAGTCGTTATCTAAAATGAAGTTTGAGCGAAAAAAATCGGCAAACAGATTCGCAGCCTCAATGGGGGAGGTAGCAGATTTCCCGTCCAGAAATAGTTGAGAGGGAATACTAGAGCAAGATTTCTTCGAAGTTATAAATCGCCAGAAAGCTTTAGGATTCGACTTGATATTGGCTTCATAGTTTAAAACGTAGTTTCTATATAAACATTTATCAAGGCAGTTAAAATGTTTGGCATACTTTTTATACTCAATAAAAAACGAATAATTGCTCGTCTTTTTGAATTTGCGGTAGTATTTGTTTCTTAAATTTTTTATTCTTTTAAGATTTGAACTTTTACGACGTACGAATGCTAGCATAGCATAAACTTTGGAAATTACGTAATTAATATGGGTTGCGAAGGTTAATTTTGAGTCGAAGTAAACCCCTAAGTCTTTAACCTCTGCGACATAATTAAGATCTTGGCCCCCAATATTGTAATTGGATTGAACGGTAAGAAGCTTTCTGGTGAAAGTGGAATAGGAACATTTACTAACATTTAAAGATAAGGAATTAAGAGAGCACCAAGAATGCAGGTTATTAAGCTCAGCTTGCAGCAAAAAAGAGTCTTGTGAGGTTCTGATCACTGAGTAAACCTTTAGATCGTCAGCATATAATAAATACTTAGAAGACTGGAAGCATGATCCAATATCATTTATGAATAAGAGAAATAAAAGAGGGCCCAAGATACTGCCTTGGGGAACACCCGACGTAGCTACAAAAGGAGTGGAGAGTACGTTATCAAAAGCAACTGTACAACGCCTATCGGACAGATAGGAATTAATCCATTCCAGAAAAGTTGAGTGAAAACCCAAGACTTTATGCGAAACTCTGTCGAACGCCTTCGAAAAGTCTGTGTACACAACGTCCACTTGTAGACCTGACTGCATCGCAGCAACACAGTCCTCCATGAATGTAGCAAGGTTGGAGACAGTCGACCTCCCAGTAACAAACCCTGGTAAGGGCAAATTAAACTTTTCACCGCTAAATTGAGCTTATGTTTGACAACTGATTCTAAAACTTTTGGGACAGTGCCCAGTTTGGAAATAGGCCTATAATTCGAAACGTCGTTCTTGTTCCCACTTTTGTAAATTGGTGTGATGAAAGCATTTTTCCAGTCATCAATAAAGTAACCAGACGAAAGAGATTTATTGAACAATATTGTTAATGGCTGAACAAGCGATGGGCAACGTTTGAGAATAGCACCTGAGAGGCCATCAGAATCTAATTTATCTTCTAGAGTGATTTATGGAACGGATGGCTACTTCTACGTCACTTTCAGAAATATGCAGTGCGCCTAAGTTAAGGGCAGAATCTGAAAGAGGGTAACGTTCAGAAGCCACATTAGAATCCGAGACATAATTGGAGGAGAAAAATTTTGCGAAGAGATTGGCTACCTCAGCAGGTGTATTAGCCTCCTTGTCACTCAAAAAGACTGAGGACGGCACACTCGACTTAGCGTTCTTAGATTTTACAAACCTCCAAAATGCTTTAGGGTTGTTTTTAATGTCTGCTTCACTTTTGCTAATAAACTTATTATAAAGAATCTTTTCCAAGGAATTAAAGTTCCTAAGGCAGTACTGATAACTGACAAACACAGATTGGGACCCAGTTGCCCTAGATCTTTTAAAAAGCCTATTTTTACGATTTTTGTGTCGCTTTAGATCCTTGTTGTACCATGGTAACTTGTACAACTTCCTGGTTATTAAAGGCACTATTTCTACACACGCCTCATATACACTACTTTTAAAAACTTTGTATGCATCGTTAGCGTCCAGATTACTGAGTATGTGTTTCCAATCATAATCATGAAGACGGCTATTTAAGAGTTCAAAATTGCACGAACTAAAGTTAAAAGTTGGTCGGCATCTCTCAAGAGGAACAGAAGCGAAAACATAAAATTGAATATGAACTTCCATAGGAATATGATGATTATTTGCGCGAGTTATTGGGGATGGGCATTCAGACACCCAATAACTTACATTATTGCAAATGAAGATTAGATCTAAAATACGCTTAAATTTATTTATAATTCCATTAATTTGTTGAAGACCAATGCTTAGGAAACTATCAGTTACGTATAACTCACTGTCTGTAGTCGCATTAACCGTGGTAAAAGACGAGGAGTTATTAAAGCTATTTCAGGATACATTACACAAATTAAAATCACCAAGTACACAGAGGTGGTGTTCGCCAATCCTTGAACTGAGATTCAAAACATTGTCAACATGCGCTCTATATATGTCGAAGCAACTGCTCGGTGGAATGTAAGAGACACATACAAAGAGAAGTTCAGAGGAACTCCGAACATTCACGCACAACTGCTCGAGGATAGAATCATTATTTTGAAGATGAACCATCGACGAGCACAATCTACGCTGAACTGCTATAAGCACTCCCCCGCCTCTGGACAGGCCCGACCTGATTTCGTCGCGGTCCTTACGATAAACATTATATAAGTCAAAGAAATTAGGTGTTAACCAGTTTTCGACGATGACGAATCCTCATCTCATCTCATTCCAGAAACATTTTGAAACTAAATTTTGATTTTACTATGTGCAACTACACTAGCAGTGCTATCGACTGGCTTTGTATTGTCAGCTGATTCTGATAATAAACAACTACACGAGGGCGCATGATCTACATCAGTTGCATTTGTTGCGGCAATTTTTGAAAAAACGGAACGGCCGAACAGAAACATAAGCTGGCCATAACTCAGGCCTCATCAGATTATCGAAGTTGTGGGCGCAGACCCCAAGCTTAAAATTCACGTGTGTTAGTGATTCCAGATTCGACTCTTTTTTAACGAGCTTGTAGCAAGAAATACGTCGCTTATCAATGCCAGTGTGGTTTCCCACGTACTAAATAATGTTATCACAAGAAACTGTTGGCAAGAAAGATGACAAATGCAACCACTTAAATGGCGTTGCAACACCTAGATCACTGCAGTCATTGGATCCAACCACACGCACCGGCTTACGACTTTGCTTCCTTCTTTTGCTCTTCACTGTCCGCCAAGTGGTAGGAGAAGGAGAGGCGGGCACATCCGCGCCAGTAGCATTAACAGCATCAGCAGCTTCAAGCTCAGCATTAACAACATCAGTTTGATCACAATTCACAGGCGGCGAAACGTCGACGTCAATAACGACGGCAGATGACTGCGCAGCCGCGTCACTTGCAGCTGCTGCGCCGATTGTTGACTTCGACAAACACTTTGTTAGCAGTAAGTGAGGATCGCGTCGAAACAGCTGTAGACACGGCACTCCCACCATTAGTACGAAATAACATGTGCGAGGGAGAGACCGCACTAGAAGACTCAGGAACAACAGCAGGAAAACTATTGCTATTGTTCACACTGCCTGCCGAGGTGTTGGTCGAGCAAGCAACAGCACTTTTGATAGAATTAACTTCATCTACTAACACTTGCAAGAACTTCACAGTGTTGTTGTCCTTTAATTGCGTTACTAATCGCTTGTGTAGGGGTGAGACAGCAGCAGGAGCAGATGCCACTGAAGCGACAGTAGACAAGCTTTTGCCATTGTTTACTTTACCCGCCAAAACATCTGATGAATAAGCACAAGCACTTTTGAGAGAATTAACCTCGTTCACTAACATTTGTGGGCACGACGCATTGTTGTTGTCCATGACGTTTATTGCTTGCAATTCAGATTTTATCTCGGATTTAAAATTATCAAATTGCGCAAATAACTCCTTGAATTTAGCATCAAAAGCACTCCATATGGCCTCAACACAATGTCTTTGAGAGGCCAGAAGCGAATCATATGTTTCACTGAATCTCCTTGGTAAAACCACACAGTCAGGACACAAATAACCAATATTTCGATTTTTTTTGAAAAGATTGACATCATATTCAGACACAACACCCTCGCAGCAAGTGCGATGAAATCTTTTTCTGCAAAATCCACCTCATGGCACCTTCTGAGCGTCAGTCCTAGCGAATGCTTTATTGCATTTGCCACAAAAATCGTCCATAATGACAAATCAAACGAAAAATAACAGAGCAAGCAAAAACACATCCGCTCGTCAGCTTCGCTACGCTACTACTGACTTTATCTTTTGCGTTAACGGATTCATTATCTAATAATATGCACCAAACCTTCTTGCTGAACCCAGAATTTTTAACAAGAATTGGTCTTATTCGACTAGTGTGCTGTGGGTCACTTGGCGGCCGATGCGCGGGCTCTTACAATTAAAATAAAAGACTAATATTTTGCAGGCTTGTTGTTGACTTCATGATACAATATATTTTCACTATTACCAAGGGATTTGAGAATATTAGTTTTCGACCCGCCCTAGGATATATAGCTTTGGTTTAATATGCATACACTTTTTTTTTTGTAAACCTGTGTTATCTATTAAATTTAGCAGTTTAGCAAAAAAAAAAATTAAAATTAAAGCTCGTAAAAAAACATTGATAAGGTGCATGCATCAACTTTTATGCAGAATATGGTCAGATGAACGCATGCACGACGACTGGAATTTTAAGTGTGCGATCCCGCCATTCGCGCCAACTACCGCGGAATCAATATTTTAAGCATAGGTTATAATGTCTTATCGAGTGCATTGTGCGAAAGACTGAAGGCCACCGTCAACGAATTCACAATATGCCAAATCTTGGAAAAGACCCGCGATGTCTGAATTTGGTATCCCCGCGAAACTAATACGGCTGTGTAAAATGACGTTGAGCAATACCACCAGCTCCGTCAGAATAGAGAACGACCTTTCCGAGCCGTTTGAAACCAAACGAGGTTTCAGGCAAGGTGACTCCCTCTCGTGTGATTTCTTTAATTTGATGTTGGAGAAGACAATAAGAGCCGCATAACTGAACCGCTCAGGCAAAACACTTTACAAGAGCGATGAATTGCT
>NW_023458569.1:3955911-3970055 GCF_013731165.1 Rhagoletis pomonella | reverse complement strand
AGCATTAACACCAATAATAATGTCAACCTTGAAATCCAACGGAGAATCACTCTTACCAACAAGTGCTACTTTGGCATGAGTAGGCAATTGAGAAGTAAAGTCCTCTCTCGTCGTACAAAGATCTCTCTATAAGTCACTCATCAAGCCTGTGCTGGTGTATAACGCATGGACAATGAAAAAATCTGATGAAGCGCCTCTTGGAGTTTTCGAGAGAAAGATTCTGCGAAAGATTTACGGACCTTAACGATGGCGATAGTTCGATGAATTTCAAGAACACTAAAATTCGATAACTCAACAAAATTCGTTAACTCGACCAATTTCGATAACTGTGAAATTCGATGGCTCGATAAATTTAGATAACTCAAAAATGTAAAAACTTTGGATACCTTTATAAATTTTTACTTTTGACATCTCCACATTTTTCGAAAACTATCTAAACATTTTGATAACTCGTTCCACTCTGTTAACACGATTAAATGCGATAAGCAGTGGTAAATCGATAAGCTTATATAACCTTGAAATTTCGATAAATCGATTTATTTTGAAAATTCCATAAACTTCGCTTCGTTGAACCAACCAATTTCAGTAGATCAATAATTATCGATAACTCTGTAAGTTGAAAGAACTCCATGCATTACGACACCTCGATATATTTCGTTAAGTTTAACTGAACCGCTCAGGCAAAACACTTTACAAGAGCGATGAATTGCTGGCGTATGCCGACGACATCGATATTATCGTTAAAAACAAGGACTACGTCTGTTCTGCCTTCTCGGGATTGGATAGAGAAGCAACGGAAATGGGTCTGGTGGTGAACGAGGACAAAACGAAGTATCTCCTGTCATCACACAAACAGTCAGAGCATACGCGCCTTGGCACCCACGTCACTGTTGACAGTAATTAGTTTGAAAAAGTAGACAACTTCGTTTATTTGGGAACCAGCATTAACACCAATAATAATGTCAACCTTGAAATCCAACGGAGAATGATATGAATGATAATTCCAATAAATATCGATAACTTGATACATTTCTTTAACTTGACAAATTTCGTTAATCCCACACGTTTTTCTAGCTCGATAACTATCCGTAAATTTGGACAACTAAGTTTCTGTGTCTATAAATTTCGACAACTCAGTAAACATTGATCAGTTTGAATAATTCGATACGTTGCGATAACTTAATAAGCATGGATAAATTTTAATAATTATAAAGTTCGATGATTCGATCAATTTCAGTAACCTTTATGGCTGATTTTATTTCGATTCCTATCGGAAAATTTCAGCTCTGTTAACCTAATTCTTATGTATTTCTCATTGTCTCCATTTTCGCCTTTATCTCAATTTTCGCCTTTATCATCACTTTTGCCTTTTTTGTCTTCATCGTTATCACTTGTTTCTTCATCTTCATATTTATCTTTATTTCAAAGTTTAATTTCAAATACGAAGTAAAACAAAATGCGAAACGCTTGAACTGAACAGGTTGCAAAAACAACCATTAACAAATATGGAAATTTTTAAACGACGATTTTCAACCAATTTCGAAACTACAAAAACTCTCCTCATCTACAGAAAATTACTTTCCAACGGTGTTTCTGGCTTTGAAATCGGTAACTTTACCTTGGTCTTCATCTTTGTTTTTATCTTTCACATCTTTGCTTATATCCTTTTCTTTTTCTATTCATGTAGATGAGATGAGGTGCGATGACGCGATAAGATGTGAAGTGATTTTATGTGGTGTGATAGGATGTCATGTCATGTGTTGTCATACCCTCTGATGTCATGTCATATGATGTCATACCATATGATGTCATATCATGTGATGCCACGTCATATAATGTCATGTGATGTCATACGATGTCATATCATGTGATGTCAAGTCATGTGATGTCATGCCATATAATGTGATGTCATATCATATAATGTCATGTCGTGTGATGTGATATCATATTATGTGATGCAATATCATGTGATGTCTCTTCATATCATGTGATAAAATGTGATGTGATGTCATGTAATGTGATCACATTCCATGTTCCGATTAGTGTATCGATAACCCTGTTGATAACTGTGTTGATAAAAATACCGATAACAATATCCATACACATATAGAAAAATACAACGATTGTAAAATCGATTAATTCAGCGATAAATATAACAATCATCAGTATCGATTATTGTACATATCGTTAACAATATATATGACTAAATCGATAACAAAATCAAGTATTTAATCGATTATTATACCGATAACAATATCCATTATTGTATCGATAACTATACCGATTATTATATTGATTATTATATCGATTACAATAGCGGTTATTTAATTAATAACAGTATCGATAACAATATCGATTATTTTATCGATAGCAATATCGATTATTACATCGATAAGAATATCGAGTTTTATATCAATACCAATATCGATCTTCATCCTCATCCTTTTCTTCATATTTATCTTTATTTTTGCATATTCCTCTTCACCTTTACCTTAAAGTGTTTAAATTTACTTTGATCTTCGTTTTTGCCATGTACCTCTAGGCATCTTTGTTTTTGTTTTTATTCTCAAACCGCTAATCCGCTGAGAACCATTTCCATGTGCATTACTCCCCTTGAATTTGACAATTTACTCCCAACCAACGAACTGCCGCTAAAGAAGTTTCAATTCATAAATTCAAGAAATGTTCTTACCCTTTCAGTTACCCTAATTCTTAATTCTTAATTCTGTCATTGTCTCCATTTTCGTCTTTATCTTCACTTCTGGCTTCTTTTTTTTTACTTCATCGTTATCATTTATTTCTCCATCTTCATATTTATCTTTATTTCAAAGCTTTATTTCAAATGTGTAGTGAAACAACAGGCGAAACATGTCAAATTGAACATGTTGCAGCAACATCTATACACAATTCGAAAATGTTTAAACGACGGTTTTGGCCGTAATTTTCAACCAATTGTGAAACCATAAAAACTTTGCATCTACGGAAAAATGCCTTTCCAACGGTGTTCTTGGTTTTGAAATCGCTTCGGTAGAATCGCCAAACGAACGGAGACAAAATTTATGTTAGCGTATTAATATATAGATACTTTTTCCGAGGTTCACACGTGTTGTAGATCTAATCGAGCAGAAAAATCTGCTTACTCAGAATTTTAAAGTCACCCTCAAAATCTGGGCTTAAGGTCAAAAACCGCGTTTTTCATAGGTTGAAGTATACTTGCCCGTAACTTTATTTCTATTTCTTCTTCTTTTTTATTGGCGCTGTAACCGCTCAAGCGATTTTGGCCGAGTCCAAAACAGCACGCAAGTCATTTCCCTTCTGTGAAAATCTCTAACTGACGCTAATTGGAAATGCCAAGTGAAGCCAAGTCCTTCTCCACCTGGTCTTTCCAACGCAGAGGAGGCCTTCCTCTTCCTCTGTTACCAGCATCACGGCCCGCGTTGAATATTTTCAGAGCAGGAGTGTGCTGTCCATTCGAACGACGTGGCCAAGCCAGCGGAGCGCCTGAATTTTAATTCGCTCCACTATGCCTATATCGATGGCGGTGATGTCAGTCTTGGTCTTCCCGAGGACATCAACCAGCCCAGCAGAGGCACTTTCCCCATTAAGGGTCCGGATATACCCTTAAATCATAGTCTTTTATACGTTTGTCGTGGTCGTCATCAAAAAAAGGGGGTCTTAACTGAGGCTGTTTGTTCTTTTTCATTGGGCGGGGTTTTAACGTGGCGGAACCCAAACCTAGCGCAAGCGAAGTTTTACAACTTCTCACTTTAGCTCGCTCCCGAACGGGTGTTTGTTTGCTACACAGAGGATACATGGATATAAATATCCGGACGTTGTGAGCTGCGATTTGAACCGTACGCACAAGAATCGCTTCTGGCCACTCCTAGGTGAAAAATACGTATATATGTATGTGATTTAAGATAAGACCTTCCGCTGCTTACAACAGTGTATAAATTGTTAATTTATCTTAAGAAATGGCGGAGGAATTTTACAGAGTATACGGAAACTTTTAGTTTTTTTAATTTTTTCATTTTAAATTACGTCCTGACCGACTATTTTGTTTACTAGTGCACATACATAGGGTTCCCATCGAAATTTTTTTTGTAAAATTTCAAGACCCTACCCCCTAATGAATTTCCTTCCTCTTTATGAGAAATATTATTGCCTATTTTTATAGATTTTTTAGAAATCATTTAGAGGTCGCGACTTGTCATTTTAAGACAGAAAATATGGTTTTGTAGACTTATCAGTTTAGATTGTGCAACATATTTTGAAATTGTGGAAATAAGGAAGGTCAAAACTGAAAAAATACGAAAATATATATGTATGTATATTTTTATTTTCTCAATGAAAAATCCCAACAATCCAAGGTTGATAATAGATTATTATACACCATTTTAAAGGCCTATAAACCTCTTCTCACAACATGTGCGATCTTTAAAATTTAATAAAAATAGTCATTCAAAAACTAATAAATGTACAAAACCATGTTTTCTAGCCTAAAACGACAAGTCGCGACCCCTAAATGATTTTTAAAAAATCTATAAAAATAAATTTAACAAAATAGCATTACCGCTCAACAATATTTGTATACTTGTCACTGGCAATTGTTATCAAGTGGCAAATCAGATATTTGGTCATTTTTATTTGGCTTATGTAGCACCATTGCGTTCATACGATTTGGCCAACAGGGTTGTTTTTGATTTGCCACAAGAAGTCAAATATTTGGCTTTTCTGATAAATGACAAATGAAATTTTGCGTTCACATGATTTGTCTATGAATTTGACAAATTTTTAGCCAAATGTACAAATCGTGTCATCCCAGCTTAACGCTTTAAAATTTGTATTGAAAGTGATTTTAATACATCCTACCAACCTACCTACCTAGGGCCTTTGTGAATTAAGGTAACGATATGTATATTCATAATTTTACTTTGAACAAAGGTGTACTGAAAAGTACGGATTTTTATTGCATGAAAAAGTCTAAGGTACTGATTTCGCGCAAAAAAATCTGGCAACCCTACAAGTACAGCTATCTAGGGCCAAATATTCCAATCCGTTCAGCCATTTTCGTGATTGAGTAACAAACATACAAACTCTCACATTTATAATTTTAGTAATACGTATAGATAGAATAGATGCCACGCCCATTTTTTTAATAACCTGCAGCTTCCTACATGAGCATGGAACTCATTTCCGAACCGAATTTCAGTACTCCCCCGAAAGTACTTTCAGAGATATGCGGTGTCAAAAATGCAGTATGTATAGCTGGTGCTACGCCCACTTTTCCTGTGGTAAAATGGAGCCTATATTTGACCTCTAGCAATACGTCGGGGGAAACTGCATTTAATTCCATGCATGAGTTTTATAGAGAAAACGACTAAAATTAGTAGTTACTTCCTAATTGGTAAGTTTCATTAATTTAATGTACTAGTTAAGGACAGTAGTGAAACATGACGTGCCCAATTTCTACTCTAAATACGTTAACATTAATAAAACATATTTGACAAAAATGGTAAACGAACGGAACTTACGAGAATCTTAATTTTAATCAACATTTCCCCTACTCTTCGACATTGCTAGAGGTTAGCATCTTCGGAAATTATTATTTTTTTTCAAATAGTAAAGGCGCACATGAAATTATTTCCCTACCTAGCATATAAAAACGACATTGTTAAAAATTTCAACAAATTTCAAAGTATGTCAGACCTGAATGTACTCAACATGGCGTTACTTAAACGTAATTTATTAGGTCAAATATAGATAAATTCAAAATCTGTTAGCTGCTTTAAAAGCTACATTAAATTAGCTGCAATTTTAAGTATTTTAATTTTAGAAAAATTACTGCTATCTGGAAAATCCTAACAAATAAATTTTAAAATTCATGAAAAATAATACCAAATAGTCACTTTAGGCCTTTTGGGTAACTTTCTGGTCAGTTGTATTAAAAAACTGATTCGTTTTAGCAGCTCATTCTTCATGAGGTTGGATATCTTTTTTTTCTTTCTTGTGCAAGATGAATGTTTTTTGATATAAGGACCTAAATCTACAGCAATACAGTCTGATAAATCACGGATTTCGGAGTAGCTCATCCAGTTTTTGCAATACTAAAATTTCTTTCCATTTTGTTAGGTTTTTGGTTGTGATATTTTCATATTCTACTGCCGGAGGGAGTATCTGAAATACTTTAACAAAATGTGTGGAGAAATTAAGGCATCTAATGTACATATCGTCGGTGATACTGCAAAACGTTCTATGTCACTTATTACCTCTGGTGATTAATTAATATTTTATGTGTATCTCATCGCTTCTGGCAATAGTTAATCTTCATTAGCCAAAGGTAGACAGTTTTGTCATTCGTTTATTAGGGTGTAACGATTTGCAGATGCATTCTGGTGCAAGTAAGAGACCATCTAAGTGTAAACGGTACTAATAGACATAAAGCGTTTTTCAGTATAACCAATGATATGCTTTATACAGAAGCAAATTTAATTTGTCTTTATACGATATCGAGGGCTTATATTCAATACGCCCTATCTGCACTTTTCACAAAAATTAGATTCTGATACGAAAGTCCACCTAATGCTGACCTTATACGACGCTTATTTACTATTAAATTGCTAAGTGAGATTTCAAATCAGTGATGAAAGGTAAGTCCTAGATGGGTTCTAACCAAGGACCCAAAATAACCGTTATCCCATTTTTCAAAAATAAAAAAGTCAAGGATAAAATATTGTTGTAGACAAGATTTTTCAAAGTTCTCGAGGTCCTTAAGATATTCTCTATAAAAATCCTTTGTGCCTTTTATTTTCCTAACTTTTTGAAAAAACTCCAATATAAACGGTTAAAAGTTGACTTTTATGTTTTCAGTCAAATAATAACGGTTAAAATGTGACTTTTATTTTTTCCGGCAAACATAAAAGCCTTAGGTACTACTATTTTCGTGATAAATCTTTCAGGTGCGAAAGTAATATGGTTGCTGCTTTGCTGGCCCCAACAATTCGTAAGCAAAAGAGTATTTAAGCTTTGAAAAATCCATAAATAACAAAATAAAAAAGTGTGCATTTAAGTGTTAAACGAAGTGGTTATTAACTACAAATATAAAGGTGATTAAAAGAAAAAATACCTTGTAAGTGCTAAGGTAAAACTTTTATATTAGGTAAGTTATAATTATTTACCATCCAAGGTGTTGTTTATTTATACGTGTAAAATTTCACTAAAGAGATCAAAATAAATTAACAATTCGTTAAAGAAAGTCAAAGATTTAAAAGAAATATCAACTAATTGAGTAATTTCCAAGTTTCAATGAAATTTTCTCGTGAAAATAATGATTTAAAAAAAAATACTACACTGAGGGAAATAACGCATAGTAAAATCAAATAATATTACTACGCAATGTTAATACACACTTATTAAAAAAATATTTTACAAATTTTTCAATTTATCAAATAAAAAACGTATTTGAATCAAAGGAAAAGTAGTGTATGGAGAGCTCAGAGTTAGAGTAGAGAGAGAGAGAAAATTGTGTTGACACATACACACACACACATGTTTATACACATACACACACATATTTTATTCCCTGAAGGAACCCTGAAGGAAAGATTGGTCCAATTGCTTGAAAAATATAGTCATAGGTATAGTAGTTTTGTAACTAGACCAAAGTTAGTCCAAAAATTTAAAGCAATGTAATGAAAAACTGGGGAATTGTACTAAAAGTGGCCGAATGTAATGCATAAGGTACGAGTTTTGTTCTAAAATTGGTTCCAATGTCATGCAGTAGCGGACAATGGGAATAATTAACGATTTTCTGATATGTAGGCACTTAGTCAACGAATTTTCATGTGCGGCGTTGGTATCCGCTTAAAAAATCTGAGAATCCCGGTTCGAATCGCAGCTGGCGCAAATTTTATTTTTATTTTTTTTCCCCCAAAATTGGTTACAATGTAATGCAAAAGCGGACAATTGGTCCGAGCCTAGGACATTCAATGTTAAATGTAAATAGAATTTTACATGTTCTTGGACTAAACTTTGGACTAGTTACAATCACTTGCAGTCTAGTTTGTGGTGTGCTCTAAGTCTATTCCGAGGTCCTACATGGCTCTGATCTATACATATAACAAAAGGAAAGATTGGCCCAATTGCTCGAAAAATATAGTCGTAGGTATAGTAGTTCTGTAACTAGACCATAGATAGTTCAAAAATATAAAGCAATGTAATGTAAAATAGGTGAATTCTACTAAAAGTGGTCCGAATGTAATGCATAAGGTATGAGTTTTGATCTAAAACTGGTTACAATGTCATGCAATAGCGTACAACGGGTATAATTAACGACTTACTGATATTTAGGCACTTAGTCAACAAATTTTCATGTGCGATGTTGGCATGCGGAGAGAGTATCCGCTTAGAAAATCTGAGAACCCCGGTTCGAATCGCAGCTGGCGCAAGTTTTATTAAGCCAAATCCTTTTCAAGGACTTCGCCACCCTTTGTTACCAAAATGCGTTTACCATAATTCATACTGCACGACGAAGCCAGCACACAGTGGTTCAAAATTGGAATTTAATGTTCATAATGCACCGGCGCCTTCATTTTTCAACCAATTATTACTAAAAACCAAAAAAAAATATTTATTTTGGTGAATATTTTTTTATAACATTTAAGAATTGGTTTTGTGTATTTTTTTTTTTTTTTTGTTTTTTTATGTAACATTTATTAACTGGAACAGGAGAATACCTTTTCTTCAAAATTGCTACTTTATCTGCATTTTGCACCAAAAAATTTAATATAAACAAATAAAAGTTCAGAAATCAGACTCCACTGCTCTCTTGCAAATATCGCAAGCTTTCATAAAAAAAAAATAAAAAATTAATCAAATTAGGTGAAAAATGAAGTCTCCAGTGAATTACGAACACTAAATGCCAGTTTTGAACCACTGTGCAATAGGGGGTTTATTGTTCTCTTTCAGGGGAACTGGAAACTCACCGTGCAACACGATCCTGGGCACAACTTTCCCTGTGCTTTATAGATTGTACAAAGATTACGGATTAAATAGAAACCCTTAAGTTGGGTGCGAAACAAACTGGCGAAGGTTTTCATTATATTTTATAACGGACATTTTAATTTTTCATATTCTGCGTTTAAAAATTTACCTCTGAAAAATGCAGAGCCGATTTGAGGGACAGTTTAAGAAATAAAGGACAAAAGGCGTCCTTTATTTAAAAAAAAAAAATATATAATGGACTGGGGGTTAAAATAAAGGACTGTCCTTTAAAATAAAGGCCGGATGGCCACCGTAACAATATGTGCAGTGAGCCTTTTTCCTAAGAAATCTTAATTGCAAAAACATGCAAAAACGCAAAAGTATGTGCAAAAATATAAGTCAATTCATGATAACTAATAGCCAACTGAAAATTTCGCAGTTCTCTAATGGTTCGGTAGCACATCAGGCTAAAAATGCAGAGCTATGTGCGTTTGCGGCGGAGCACAATATTGCATTTAATCACTTATCAGTTGAAAACAGTTCAGTGATTCAAGAATTGCATCATAATTGCACATGAATGATATGTACAAATAGCGCATAAGTAGATGCAATATATGTATGTTTTAAAGTAATATTTTTATATTAAGAATATTACATGTAAATTGATTTGTTATTGTTATTGACTGAGTGATACCGTTATTTATCGCATAAAAAATAAAACAAGGAGAATAATTGATTTGTCATTTTTAAAAACTGGGTTATATAAAAAGAGGAAACAACGGGAAAACCTAAAATGAAAAACGGTAAAATATATAAAATTGCATGGACAAAAAGAAATAAGCTCGTCCAAAATCTGTCAGCACCGCTATGTGTTTTAAATGATTTTAAATAACCAGTATAGTGCGGACTTCTCTAAAACTAAAATTATTAAATCAATTCCTGCTATATTTAATTACATAGAAAATATTCAAAAAAATACTCCACGGATTTTCATTAAGAATTGGCATTTAATATGTTGCTATCCCGGTCATCAAACGGCAGCTAGTTTTGGTCTCGTTTGCAGGGTTAGAACCCAAATATCAACAAATTAAATATTTTTGAAATCTAGAAGTTAAGACGAATCGATTGGTACCAACTTTACCTTATTTGGTAATCTTTGTTATTAAGCTAAGCCTTTTATTTTTGCCGGATAAATAAAAGTCACATTTTAACCGTATTTTGGCTGAACAAAAATAGAAGTCAGATTATATCAGTAATTTTTTTTCTAAAAAAATAAGTCACAAAATAACTTTTTTCACGAAACTTTTATTATAAAAGTCATAACCGGTTGGGTCCCTGGTTCTAACATCAAAAAGTAATTTTTGTGAAAATTACATAGATGGTATTGCATATAAGCCCTCGATGTGTTTTCATTTCCATATTTAATATAATAATTTAAAAACAACAAGTAAAGCAACAAGCTTGTGTTTAATTATGAACTAAAAGAAATAAAATAAAATAAGTTTAGGCTTTCGTTAAAGCCTTTACACATATTTAGGCACATACATACATATGTACATCCAATGGAAGTCAATAAAAATTTGTGTTACCTGATTTGGTTTTCAAAACCCACCGCGACTATCGTTCAAATTTTTCCCCGCGTTTTTCAACAGAGCCGGCCTTAAGGTTAAATTAGTGGTGACATAACCATAACCATATACAAGTAATTTTTAGCAAAAAAAACCGACTTCAACTCTCATATAAAAAAAATATATATATATATATCTCATTATCCACCAGATTAGTATGGGACCACCTCTGAGACACTACCTTTCCGATGCAAAAAGAATTATCGAAATCGGTTGACGTGCTCCAAAGTTATGCGGTAACATACATAAAAAAAAAAAAAAATATTCCGACGAACTGATAACCTCCTCCTTTTTTGGAAGTCGGTTAAAAAGGCTGTTCAAACCAACCTTATGGCCAAACTGTATTCGATTAGAGGTGCCACACCATAACGCCATAGCCATACCCATAGCCATAGAGACCAATTGAATTTTGGTTTTCCGCCATAACCGTAATCAGCTGATATCTGAAGTGCGAGTAAGAACGTGTTGCCAGACGTTAAAAAAAAAATATTGTTCACAGCCAACGTTTTGGCAAAAGTGTAGAATACGAACCATTTAGCTATGCAAAAACCAAAAATGTCACTCGTTAGAACAGTTAAATTAAAACTTTTTGATTTTTTAAATATTAACTACTTATGAACTACATAACCGATTCAAAAACTAATGATGTCAAAATAAACACAATTAAATATCTTTCGGTCGATGTACATAATTTAAATGCTTTTTTATATTTTTAATCCAAAAATACTAAACAACGAAAAAAATGTATTTTTTTTCATAAAATAACCTATTTTAACATAACTTCATAATAAATGCAAAAGAAATTTATATTATTATGAAAGTACAAGTTATCACCTTTAATTTAATGTGCATATTTTATTATTATCCGCTGTTGAGTTTTAAGAATTTAGTGTTAACTTAGTGATAGTGAAAGAAGTTCTGCGCAAATATCCTACGATATTACACATGACGCCTGGCAACACCGACATTGTTGACTACGAAAAATCAGCTGTTTATGGTTATGATAGGGTGCGTTCCAAAATGTCAAAATACAAAGCATCAGTCTCTTTTATTTCTAAGCCACACTAGAAGAAAAAGCCCAACTTGCGCAACCTAGTAGAAAACTAGCATCTAGTTGTGGTTGCGCACATTTAGCATTAAAATCTACTGAGGTCTAGAAATAAAAGAGACTGATGCTTTGTATTTTGACGTTTTGGAATTCACCCATACCTATAATCAATGATAGTTAATGTGGTTACGGTTATGGCTATGGCGTTATGTTATGTCACCAGTGTTGCCATTTTGGGCTTTTGGAGCTAGATTTAGCTCTTTATTTTCTATTTAGCTCCGAAAATTGGGTTTTAGCTCCTAGCTCTGGGGGTGAGCTCCCTGATAAACAAACAAATTTTCAGGTAAAAGTGTCACCGTTTTTGAAATATTTACATTTTTTCGAATTTAAAAAAATCGTGCCTTTTCATGTGTTTTCTTTAACTGCAACTACAAACCGGGCAATACTTAGTAAATTTTTTTATGTAAAATACTTCCAGATAGTTGCCTCTCCACACTCAAATGCAATGTAGTTAAAGTATATTAAGGAACCATCATAAAATTAGGACTATTTCTGGATTTTTATCTTTTTGATATTTTCTTCCCCAACTTTGACTATCTCGGGTGAAAAAAAATGTACTGAGCTATAACTTTACATTACATAAAAAAATTGCTCATTTCATAAAGATTTCAGAAAGGTGCCACACTTACTGTTTTGAATAGAAAAAAAAAGTTATAGCCGCTTTTGTGGGTAAAGGACTGAGACACGCTAGAATGTATTGAATAGATTTAAATTGAATTTGCTCTTGTTACCGTCAAATGACATGCTAAATAGTACAAAGGTACATAATTACTTGCTTCTGGCATTATTTTATGTTACTTACCGGAATTCGGACTAGAGTCTATAACAAGGGCTATATCTATCAATATTTTGTGTGAAGGATGGGTTCACGTGAAATAAGATATACATGAGTTGTTTGAAGAAAAATTTATTCATTTATTGATAAAATATGCTCAAATTGGCGAGCTTCTACTCTAATACAAGCTCGGCACCTTTTAAGAAAAGACGCTCTTAGAGATCTTAAACTCAATTGGGCTATCTCAGCAGCAGCTCCATTTATTTGTTCCCGCAAATGCTTTTCGTTTTGAATTGTTTTTGAATAAATTTTGTCCTTAAGACAGCCCCAGTAGAAAAAATCTAATGGATTCAGGTCTGGCGATCGAGCGGGCCACGTGATTGGCCCGTATCGTCCAATCCATCGGCGAGGATAAGTTTCGTCTAAATGAGCTCTTACTTCACGCCCGTAGTGAGCAGGGCACCCGTCAGTTTGCAGCCATAGTCTTCGCCGCAGGTTTAAGGGTACATCTTCCAAAAGAGTTGGAAGCCGTTCCTGAAGGAACTCTAAATAACTGTGAGAGTTGAGCGTTGGCGGCAGTTCCACAGGTCCCAATATCTGACAATTAAAAATACCGCACCATAAATTTATTTTGTACCGGTACTGCGAACGATCTTCTCTCATTTCGTGAGGATTGTCTATCTGCCAACTGTGAAGGTTATGTAAATTATGGTTATTTTAAATATTTTATTGCATGATGATTCATCGCTCCAAATTATTTTATTAAAAAAGTTGGCGTCTGATTCATGCATTCGCAACATTTCACGGCAAAATCTAACTCCCGACAGGTAATCTCTTTCTTGTAGAGCCTGAACACGTTGAATGTGGTATGGATGAAATCGATGGTCTTGTAAAGCTTTGTGAACTGTAGTTTTTGGTATTCCCGTCCGTCTTTCCATCATTCTCACTGAAGTCGATGGACCTAGTTCCACTTCCTCTAACACAGCTTCAACATCTACCGTTGCAGGACGTCCTGTTTCGACGCCACGCCTTCCAGGTATGCGACCTTAAAAAAGTGAAAAATGATAGTTAACAAGCAAGCAATCAAGAAAGGTGTAAAAATCACTTACCTTCATATATTTCTCTATGGGTCCGGGCGAATACTTCACGACCCGATGTCGACGATTGGGGTATCGCTCTGCATAGAGTCTTTGAGTAGCTCTGGCATTACAGCAAGCTTCACCGTAAATTAGGTGAATATCCGCATATTCACGCGACGTATACTGCGTGTTCTCTGTCATAGTATTAATAACACAATGTTCGAAGGGTCCAATTTCACAAAATCCACTTTCACTAATTCCGGTAAGTAACACAAAATAATATCAGGAGCAGGTAATAATGTACCTTTGTACTATTTAGCATGTCATTTGACGGTAACAAGAGCAAATTCAATTTAAATCTATTAAATACATTCTAGCGTGTCTCAGTCCTTTACCCACAAAAGCGGCTATAACTTTTTTTTTCTATTCAAAACAGTAAGTGTGGCACCTTTCCGAAATCTTTATTAAATGAGCAATTTTTTTATGTAATGTAAAGTTATAGCTCAGTACATTTTTTTCACCCGAGATAGTCAAAGTTGGGGAAGAAAATATCAAAAAGATAAAAATCCCAA
>NW_023458569.1:3932892-3950911 GCF_013731165.1 Rhagoletis pomonella | reverse complement strand
TGCTGTTTTGGACTCGGCCAAAATCGCTTAGGCGGTTACAGCGCCAATTAAGAAGAAGAAGATTTCATTTTCACCGTGTTCTGAGTGAAGTGTGAAGTTTCAAGTCTCTAGCTCATCGGGAAGTTGGTTAGAAATAATTTATTGCAGTTAAATAAAAGCTTTTGTAAAAAATTGGTAAAGCAACTTTAACCATTCTCTTTGAAACACAGTTTGACAAAGAAATTTTGCGAAATCGTGCAGTCATTGACGAATAAAATCAAGAAAACGCGAGGAGAAGAATCTCTTACTTGATTCGTATAAGTTTGGAAGATGGTGCTTCAGGTTTTGGGAATATTTTTCAATGTCTTCAAGTACCACTATTTGACTGGCCGTGTCGAAAGATTTCGACAGGTCCGGTGCTACTAAAACTATTATTTTAAGCTATCTGCATAGTTTACGCTGTGATAATACGCCTTCTTCGGAAGTCAAATGTTCTGACGGGAATAACAAGTCCTTAACTGTTTTCACTACAGGGAAAAGGAGATATATCTGAGAGAATGACCCTTCTACGTAGGCTGATTTCTCTGGTGTTAATAATTGTCCTAGCCTATCTAAGTACTTTCTATATTTAGCTAATTAAGTCACTGTTGCCGTGCATTTTTCACCCTTCAGTAGCGCGCCTGCATATATCCGTATGGTATCCTGCCAGGCAGCAGGTGACGTTAATTACTTTGAGCAACCACCACCTGACTAATTGTCTGTGACATTACATGACATTCTAGAACATTCGTTGTCTTAATCGTTATTCTGATTGATGAAAGCTGGGTCTCCACTTATATCTCTTGCGATGTTTACATAAAAATCTAAACGTTTAAATTGAGCCATATAAACATTTATGTAGGGCCGTGAACCTATTTTTAACTCGCAGAGCGTTTATTTAGCAATGACAACAAAGTATTGCCTATTTTACCACGCTAAAACAAAGACCAGCTAGATTTAGTGATAGCATGTCGTCTTAAATTCTTACCATATCGGCATCGATATGTATTCAATTTAGTTAATTAATATAATTAAATTTCGATAACAAAAAAAATTCCACTTCTTTGAATTTAGGATTATTGTGCAATATATGTATGTATTTACTTACTTGCTGTGAAATATAACGTATGTTTAGACTCAAATTTATAACCGTACTGGTGTGCTTTTTTAGTTGTCGTCGCGACATATAAATTACATTTTGACGCGCTTGATCAACCATACCATCGGACTTCTTCAACACCTCCAATTCAACGCCTACACGTTCGCATAAAAATAACGGCGTATCTATAATAATCGACTGTCGACCTGCACCATTTGATTTCTTATTCAATTTGGAGCATTTGTTTTTTTTGTCACCCGCCTCGCTAACTACAATATCAACACGTATTGAATCAAAGGTTCCGATAAGCGAAAGATTGGTGCCGAAATTCTCCAAAGATGAAATGTCTGTAAAGATACAGTTAATTTATCAGTTCTTATTTTTTATCAGTTTTATTATTGACATGCAATTCACTTAGTACCAAACCAAAACAAAACATGATCCATGTAAGACTAATTAATTGATTTTCAGCAAACAACAGTTTTCCGACATATCTTGTAACAGATAGTTTATCCTGTATTTATGCCCTTAAAAATTTAGACAATAATAATAGACCAACCACATTTTTGGAAAAGAATAGGCATGGGATGTTTTTGAAATAGAGTGTTATGCTGCCGTGTCTTAGTACTGCGACTACAAATTTATAAAGGTCTAGAGCTTTGATATCTAAGAAAAAGTTTTTTAAGGTTAAATATTTCGTACCTGCAATTTGATTTTGAGTGTAAATAATAAAACTATCTTCGACGAAAGTGGTAAGCATGATGCTCTCTCTCAAAAATATGTATATATATTCATGGTTTGTCTGTTCCAGAGAAAAGGTTTAAATTTGTTCATAATTGATAGTCAAACCTCAAAAGATATTTGCTCCATATCAACACATTTTTTAGCAAGAGTTAAAGTTTCCTCTTTTTCTTGAAAACATCTACTATTTTTCGGGAAACATTATGTACTAACTAAATATTCCCTGTTAATCCGCAGAACTTTTTTGTTTTCCGTGACCCTTAGAAAAATTGGCTATATTTCCCTCTGCACTTGGAAATAAAATCATCATTTCGATATGGCCTTGATTCCAACAGGAAATTGAAATAAAACCATTACGGTTTTATTGGGCTTTTGAAAGTTTCTGTTCAGAAATAATAAAATAAAATTTACAAAGGAACAAATTAAAATGTCTTTACTAAAATAAAAAAAAAACTAAATGGGGCACAACAACAGGTCAAGTTTGTTATCAAAATTACCCAGATTTTAATAGAAAGTAATATTACAGTGATGAAATTAATTTAAACTTGAGTAATACGCCCATATACCATAGATGAAAAACAAATTTATAAAAAAAAAAAATATACTTCTAGGAAGGACTGAGATTTTTTTAAAGTAAATTTTATTAGAAATGTTAAAATATAGCTATTAAAAATTTATAATAATTTACCTCTGTAATTTTTCTCTATTTAACCCACTTCAAAAAAGGAGGAGGTTATCAATTCATCGGAATATTTTTTTATGTATGTTACCGCATAACTTTGGACCACATTAACCGATTTTGATAATTCTTTTTCTGGTACCTCAGCGAAGATCCCATACTAATATGGTTTAGATCCGATCATTGGACCATGAAGAAATTGACGGTACTTCTAAATTTGTATATGAGAATTGAAGTCGGTTGTTTTTTTTTGCTTACTTGTTATTATAACAATCGAGTTTTACCGAGCCCTACAAAGGAAATTATATTGCATAAAGTTTCTTATGAACTTATTGAAGAGTTAAAATACAAATTTGTTAGGTACCTTAATTGCATGCTAATTTTAAAATGCGACTTCGTCTTTACACCATTTTTTCATTATTTTTAAACGACTTAACAAAAAGGAGGAGGTTATCTATTCGTCGTATATTTTTTTTAATGTGCATATGTTACAGCATAACCAATTTCGATAATTCATTTTTAAAGGAAAGGTAGTACCTCAGAGGTGGTCCCATCGTAATTTGGTTTAGATGCGGTTATTGGATCATGAAGAAATTAACGGTAATCCTGAAGTTTTACATGAAAATTGAAGTTAGTTTTGTAATTTGCTAAAAAATTACTTGTTTATTTAAACAATAGTCTTCGAGTGTCTTCTGCAAATCGATAAGTTGTTTTAGTGATGATTTCATTTTTGTTTTTTTCTACAAAACCTCTGTAAACGCTAAGCATACCTAAACCTAAATTTAAGTACAAACTAAGAGAAAATATTAAAAGATAATAATTATTTGGCCTTTTTTTTTAAGTAAATGTCTGTTTATCAGAACAACAAAAGTAAGCTGAAAAGGACGTTCACAGTTGATAAAATTATCGAGGAACAACCAGCAGTTTACCAAAACTACCGAAATGGTTGTGAAGATACCCAAAATTTTAATTTTAAAGAAACTTACAATGAAACTTTGGAAATTCGGGGGGTGCTTGCGCCAACTACACTCAACTCTTAACAACTGCAAAGGAACAATATTTGACAAAAACCTCGCCAACCCAGAAGAACAAGAGATTCTCGAAGGCCTTAAATCACAAGGTGTTGTCGATGTATACAAGTTTTCCAAAAATTTAAATGGAAGAAATGTCCCAACAGGTCGAATGGTTTTACATGTAGTTTATACAAAGTCCAAACCAACATCGAAGTTGCATGGTATTCGGTCAAGGTGGAGGAATATTTCGCCACACCAATGCGTTATCAAAAACGTCAACTTCTCGGTCATACCAAGTTTGCAACCTTCCTCCCAACATTCCTGAACCAAACCAACATCGATGTTTCATGGTATTTGGTCAAGGTGGAGGAATATTTCCCCACTCTAATGCGTTGTCGAAAATGTCAACTTCTCGGTCATACCATAAAGAATTGTACCAACAACATTACTTGTGAAGTTGGCAACCTTCCTCCCAACATTCATGAACGGTGTCAACGTATAATTTGCGCTAATTGTTTTGGACTATACCCAGCTTCTGCAGAGAATGCCCAAAATATTTACAACAAAAAGAAATATTAAAAATCAAAACACAAAATAATGTCTGTACAAAACACAAAATCCATTGACTATACCTGAAAACCAAACATTCTCATCAGTAATAAAGGCAATTTGCGGTTGAGTACTGACGTGATCTTTATTCGCTCCGTAAAAAATCATATTTATCGTTTAACTAAGAATATTAAACCATCGAAAGACACACTAAACTATATTCAGTTTTGTGTCGTCGCGAACTGCCCTCAGCAGTATAAAAAATCAAAGCGTGATCGCGAAAAATATCTAAATAAATAATAAGACAATAGGCGCACCTATTCGCGTAGCTGTTAATTGTTCATGTTTAACCAAAACTTACAAGTTTTTGCGTTCGCGTACGCAAAAAACTTGCATAGTAGGGGAAAGAGAGAGAGAGCAAAGTGACATTTCATTTTGAGGGGAAGCTGCTGGTTTCTGCTGGAAAAATGTTTGCCAACAGCAATTTGCCAACAGGAAAACAGCTGATCAAAAACAGCTGGTTGGCATTTACGCAAATCACAAAATTGAATTTGATGGTTTGGAAGTTAAAAATTACAAAATGGGACTAATTAAACTTGTAAGAAATAAGTAGTTATTTGTTTAATCAATAAACTGTGTCAGTATAACACTTTGTGATGGCTTTTCGTACGTTTTAAATTTTACTCTTTTGAATGTAAACAAAAATTATATCAGCTGTTCATCTAACTTGCAAGTTTCTGCAAATTTTCTGTTCGCGTACTATTTGGGATATTTTTCTCTTATGAGAGAACAGATGACATTTCGCCGGAATTTGGCAGTTGGTTGGTTTTTACTGGAGATTTTAAACGAACGCACCTATTATGTATATCAAAATAAATAAATAATTGTTTACATACAAAATACAAATGGTACTTAAGTGAGAGATGAGTGTCCAGGGCGCTCCCCTACAAGAGCGCAGGCACTCAATCCAAAGCGCAGGCAAAAGAAATGCATATTTGACAATTATTGCATGCAGCCCAAAAAGCAAAACCAGCAACAACAACGCTAAAGAAAACTCTTAAAGGGAATTTACATGATTCAACTTTCACAGGCGATTAGTTGAATCAAAAGTTGATCGAAAGTATGCTGCCGACCAACTTCATTGAAAGCGATTAGTTGAAAGGGCGATTGTTGCTTTCAACCAAAAGTTGCCTGAAAAATTGCATCATGTAAATTCTCTATTGTACTGCTAACACTCCATCCCAAACACCAGACGCAGCCAAGCAAAGAGCACCATCTTGCTCTCCAGCAGTGATCAATGTGGACAACAGCGTAGCTGCCTCTACTAATACTTCGACGGCAACAAATAAAGAAGAAAATAAAGCACAAAATGCTACTGTTCAGACTGGGTTAGATCGATACTAATAAAGCGAAAGCGCACACCCGAAAAAATGGAGAACAAAGTCCAAAAAATAAAATTTTTAAAGTAGTGACTTCAGGTACATCTACATCGGCGGAGAATAATCGTTTTAGCATTCTCGCTGATATGAATAATGATTTCAACCCACAGGCGGTTAAAGTGCATCAAATATATCAATTGCGATATCTTCTACATCGTAAGATCTCCGTGAAGAACCCCATAAGCGTAGAGGCCCTGTTCAAAGTCTTAACTGCCAGGAATTTGGTCACACACGTCGCTACTGCACCTTACCTGGTGTCTGTGTTATCTGTGAGGATTTACACACTTCTAAAGAATGTGTGAAACCAAAAATGGACCCGACATCTAAAAAGTGCAGTAACTGCGGTGGAAATCACCCTGCTAATTATAGAGGTTGTCCAGTTTATATCTCAATGAAAGAGAAAGCAATTCCCAAAAATATTCATCTTAGGCATTTCTTGAATTTATGAAGTGAAACGTTTTTAGCGGCAGTTCGTTGGTTGGGAGTAAATTGTCAAATTCAAGGGGAATAATGCACATGGAAATGGCTCTCAGCGGTTTAGCGGTTTGAGAATAAAAACAAAAACAAAGATGCCAGAGGTACATGGCAAACACGAAGATCAAAGTAAATTTAAACACTTTAAGGTAAAGGTGAAGAGGAATATGCAAAAATAAAGATAAATATGAAGAAAAGGATGAGGAGGAAGATCGATATTGGTATTGATATAAAACTCGATATTCTTATCGATATAATAATCGATATTGCTATCGACAAAATAATCGATATTGTTATCGATACTGTTATTAATTAAATAACCGCTATTGTAATCGATATAATAATCAATATAATAATCGGTGTAGTTATCGATACAATAATGGATATTGTTATCGGTATAATAATCGATTAAATAATTGATTTTGTTATCGATTTAGTCATTTATATTGTTAACGATATGTACAATAATCGATACTGATGATTGTTATATTTATCGCAGAATTAATCGATTTTACAATCGTTGTATTTTTCTATATGTGTATGGATATTGTTATCGGTATTTTTATCAACAGTTATCAACAGGGTTATCGATACACTAATCGGAACATGGAATGTGATCACATTACATGACATCACATCACATTTGATCACATGATATGAAGAGACATCACATGATATTGCATCACATAATATGATATCACATCGCACGACATCACGTGACATGACATTATATGATATGACATCACATTATATGGAATGACATCACATGACTTGACATCACATGATATGACATCGTATGACATCACATGACATTATATGACGTGGCATCACATGATATGACATCATATGGTATGACATCATATGACATGACATCAGAGGATATGACAACACATGACATGACATCCTATCACATCACATAAAATCACGTCACATCTTATCACGTCATCGCACCTCATCTCATCTACGTGAATAGAAAAAGAAAAGGATAGAAGCAAAGAGTAGTTCGCAAACGTCAGGCTGTGAAGTTCTACTTATTTTGTGCCTTGATTGTTCTTTGTATTTTGCAAAGTTTGTTGTGCCAATTTTGAGTAAAGGTTGCTATAAAAGGTGCCTGCGAGCATCTTGGTGTGATAATAACCGAACCTAAGTGAAAGATTTGTGATTTTTGTGGTTTTTATTAAATTTAATTAAATTTCACTAGCTTACATCTGGTCTTGCCGAGTCATTTGTTGTTATCATTGTTGTTGTTATTCCTTTGTAGTTGACTGGGATCGTTTCTATTTTTGCACATTTCTTTTTGCTCTTTTTGTTTACTTCGTTTAGTATTTCTTGTCACAGCTGTTTGCGCTGCGTTTATTAAGTGTCATAATACAGTGATACTCAAACTGTTCGCTACATATATTTTTAAGCTAAATACATCAGTGTTGTGTTAAACTTATTTTGCTTGTCTTTTTATTAACGTAAGTGTTATTAAATCTTTCAATATGAAGTGTGATCTTGATAACTGCCAAATTAAAAGCGAATCTGAACGCTACTTATCGTGCTGGCTCTGTGATGGTATTTGCCATCTAAAATGTGCTGGTTTGACAGGAAGAATTCTGGACGCTATTAATGATGGCAAAGGTCTTCGCTGGTCTTGCTTAAAGTGCAGGTCAACCGAAGTTGATCTCTTTAAGTTGTTTAGGCAAACCAGAAATGGGTTTTTCGAGGTAGGGAGAGAGTTGTCGGTACTGACCGAAAAATTTAAACATTATGAAAATGTATTTAAATCTTTTAAATGCTTAGATACCGTACAATCTATGAAGGACATTCATGTGTCAAAACGTAAGCGTCTTCATAGTCCGCCTAATGAAAGGACCGTTCCACGTCAGAACAATCTTCCGAATGACTTAATTAATCTTTCTTCTCCATGTCCACAGACAACGGAGTTATCTTCCTCAAAGGAACATATATCAAAGTCTGCTTCTAATAGTAACGACCCTGCAGTATCTTCCCCGTCCCCCGTTGAAGTTGTGGCACCGCCATCTAATCTTCCAACGCTTACTCTACCCTCAATTAGTAACTCAGTTACTCAACCCCGTCCGCCGGTAATCGAGTCTGATTCTAGGAGACTGGTTGTGGTTCCCCCAAAGAAGTCTATATTTGTATCTAGATTTTCGAGGGATACTTCCGAGGACGATATAAAGTTTTACATCTCGTCCAAAGTTAAAACTGTCAACTTAAGTATCAGAAAATTTAATTTTAAATATGAAAGAAATATTTCTTCATTTAAAATAGACGTAAATTTAGAAAATTTTGACATGCTGCTTAGTAGTTCTTTTTGGCCCTCCGGAGCTTTCGTTCGTGAATTTGAGTATAGGCCCAACAAAAATAATAATTTAGCAAATATTCCCCGTCAGAATACAGAACCAAAAAACTGATTACTAAATCTGCTATAAGTATTTATTATCAAAACGTAAGAGGCATAAATACTACGAATTTATATCTTAATGGCCTTGAATGCAATTATAATATAATTTCTTTGACTGAAACTTGGCTCAAACCTCACACTTTTATTTCAGAGTTTCTTTCAAATAATTATCATATCTACAGAAAAGATCGGGAGGACAGAGTCGGCGGTGGCGTACTCTTTGCCGTAGACTCTTCAATACCATCTGAAGAAGTTAGTCTTCCACACATTGAATCTGCAGAATTCAAATGCATTCGGGTTCAGGTTGGAAGGGGGTTTACTTACTTAGCTCTATGCTATATTCCTCCCCGATCTGACTTATCAGTGTATTCACAACATGTATCTTTACTGAAATCAATTAATTCAATGATTAAACCCTCTGATTCATTGATTGTGTTGGGTGACTTTAATTTACCAAATGTATCATGGAACATCATTGACAATGATATTGTACCTTTCTCGTCTAGCGCGTGCAACAACGTATTTTTAGAGGAGATGGCAGAACTCTGTCTGAATCAAGTTAATGTACTTCGCAATAAGTTTGGCAAAGTGTTAGATCTTGTTTATGTGAATGATGCATCTAAGTCGGCTGTAAATAAATGTGACCCACTAGTTTTGCCCGAAGATGTCTACCACCCTGCTATTGAGATATCTTACGAAATTATAAACGATGGTCAAAATTGCGATGTCCAAACATACGAACCAAATATTCGCTTTGATTTTTCGAAAGCCAACTTTAAAAAACTGAATAAAGAATTGTCTAAATTGTCGTGGCCTATATACAAAGAAAAAGTTGAGCAAAGCGTTGCACATTTTAATTGTACTGTACATAGATTATTTGAAAAGTATGTGCCTCAACGCATGTGTGTTCCTGAAGAACAAACACAGTTATGGTTCACTAAAGAACTGAGAAACTTGAAAAACAGAAAGTCACGTTATTTTAGATTACACAAAAAAACCGGCTTACACTCATACTATGTAAAATACTCACTTTTGCGTCACAAGTTCTTTGAATTAAACAAAAAGTGTTATAAAGATTACTTGTGTAAAATCAAACGACGTATAATATATAACCCCAAATCATTTTATGATTTCGTAAACTCCAAGCGAAATGTACGGGGGTTTCCTTCCGCCATGAAGTATCAAAATACCGTCTCTGGTGACAGTCAAACAATTTCTAACATGTTCGCTCAGTTTTTTAAATCCAATTATTCCACTAACTCCCAAGCATACTTTGACTATCCTTTTAAACTAAGTCCAATTAACTCAATACATAACCCTATAATATCTCCCGATGATGTTTTAGTTTACCTGAAGTCCTTAAAGCAGTCTTTTAGTTATGGTCCTGACCAGATCCCCACTTGTTTTCTTAGAAATTGTGCTGATTATCTCTATGAGCCGTTAACAGCCTTATTTAATTTGTCTCTTAAAGAGGGCGTTTTTCCAACTGTATGGAAGGAATCGTTCATAACCCCCTTACATAAAAGCGGTAGCAGGTCTTCAGTGGAGAACTACCGGGGCATAGCTAAGCTTTCTGCAATTCCTAAATTATTTGAAGCAATTATAACAAATCGGTTGACGCATTCTATCACTTCAAGCATTTCATACAGTCAACATGGATTTTGCAAGGGCAAATCAACTTCTACAAATTTACTTGAATTAACATCCTATATCTCAAAAGCATTTAGTGAGAGCAAAACTGTTGATGTTATATATACTGATTTCAGTAAAGCATTTGACAAAGTGTGCCACTCGTTGCTCATCTATAAACTTGATCTTCTTGGTCTTCCACCTAATTTTCTACGTTGGATCTCTTCATACCTCTATGATAGATCACAAAGGGTATTGTTTAAAAATACTATCTCTGACGTCATTGATGTTACTTCAGGAGTCCCTCAAGGTAGCCACCTAGGCCCGATTCTGTTCTTGCTTTTTATAAACGATATTTCTACAGATATAAAATTCTCCAAAATTTTAATGTATGCAGATGATGTAAAACTTTATAAATCGTACGTTTCAATTGAAGAAAGGTCTTTGCTACAATCAGACTTAAACAGCATGGCTTACTGGTGTAAAGTAAATCTTATGCCTCTAAATCTTAAGAAATGTAAAGTAATGTGCTTCTCGCGAAGAACTGTTCTGCCAGTTTCTTATATAATAGGTAACCATAACCTGGAACAGGTATACAATTTTGTGGACCTTGGTATCACAATGGATCCTAAGCTTAATTTTAATCTTCACATTAATGTGACCGTCAACAAGGCTAAAGGTGTACTTCCATTTGTGAAACGATGGTCAAAAAAATTTAGTGACCCTTATATCACTAAAACCCTGTTTACAACATTAGTTAGGCCGATTCTGGAATACGGCTCGGTGGTTTGGAATCCAAGGTATCAAATTTACTCAGACAAGATAGAATCAATTCAAAAACAATTCCTACTTTTTGCTTTAAGAAATTTCCGATGGGATTCTCAATATAGTCTTCCACCTTATACGAGTCGCCTAAAACTTATTAACCTTCCTACACTTGCCAGTCGCAGGGAAATGCTTGGTATAATTTTTATGGTTAAATTACTGACAGGCTCAATTTCAAGTCCGTCTCTTCTGGCTGATGTAAGCTTTAATGTTCCCTCACGCGTATCAAGACACTTTTGTCCCATATTTCTGAAAGCTTGTAAAACCAATTTTGAATTGCACGACCCACTCCGTTGCTTATGCCAGGATTTTAACTCTCATTCCAGCACGTTTGATATATCAGATCCGCTTTTCAGCATTAAGAAAGCGATACTCTCCTCTCTCAATAAGTGAATTATTAACATAAATACATAAAATCAGCTGATGAATTTAGTTCTGTAGCTGAACAGTTTTAGATCTCGACACTTAACAAACTCCTGCCTATCGTGACTCGGCACCAAAAAAATTTAAAATATTGGTTCCGTACGTCATGCGGACTGCGCCCCTCGTGCGGATGGGCGGGAATGGAGGGTAAAAACCGTTGGGATATTATTATGTGAAAGATAACAAGTAATTTTTAGCAAAAAAAAACCGACTTCAACTCTCATATAAAAAAAAATATATATATATATATCTCATGATCCACTGATCGGATCTTAACCAGATTAGACACTCTGAGACACTACCTTTCCGATGCAAAAAGAATTATCGAAATCGGTTGACGTGGTCCAAAGTTATGCGGTAACATACATAAAAAAAAAAATAAAATAAAATAAAATAAAAAAAAAGATTCCGACGAACTGATAACCTCCTCCTTTTTTGGAAGTCAAAGATGAAGATTAAGGTAAAGTTACCGATTTCAAAGCCAGAAACACCGTTGGAAAGGAATTTTCTGTAGATGAGGACGGTTTTTGTAGTTTCGATATTGGTTGAAAATTACGGCCTAAACTGTCATTTAAACATTAACCTATTTGTGTATAGAAGTTGCTGCAACATGTTCAATTTGACATGTTTCGCATGTTGTTTCACTTCGCATTTGAAATTAAGCTTTGAAATGAAGATAAATATGAAGATGACGAAATAAATGATAACGATGACGTCAAAAAAAAAGAAGGCAAAAGAAAGAAAGAGAAGAAAGGCAAATGGAGACAATGACAGATACATAAGAATTAGGGTAACTGAAAGGGTAAGAACATTTCTTGAATTTATGAAGTGAAACTTCTTTAGCGGCAGTTGGTTGGTTGGGAGTAAATTGTCAAATTCAAGGGGAATAATGCACATGGAAGTGGTTCTCAGCGGTTTAGCGGCTTGAGAATAAAAACAAAAACAAAGATGCCTAAACACTTTAAGGTAAAGGTGAAGAGGATAAAGATAAATACGAAGAAAAGGATGAGGGTGAAGATCCATATTGTTATCGATATAAAACTCGATATTTTTATCGATATAATAATCGATATTGCTATCGATATAATAATCGTATTGTTATCGATACAATAATGGATATTGTTATCGGTATAATAACCGATTAAATAATTGATTTTGTTATCGATTTAGTCATTTATATTGTTAACGATATGTACAATAATCGATACTGATGATTGTTATACTTATCGATGAATTAATCGATTTTACAATCGTTGTATTTTTCTATATGTTTATGGATATTGTTATCGGTATTTTTATCGACACAGTTATCGACATGGTTATCGATATACTAATCGGAAAATGGAATGTGATCACATTACATGACATCACATCACATTTTATCACATGATATGAAGAGACATCACATGATATTAACTCACATAATATAATATCACATCACACGATATCACGTGACATGACATTATATGATATGACATCACATTATATGGCATGACATCACATGACTTGACATCACATGATATGACATCGTATGACATGACATGGCATTACATGACGTGGCATCACATGATATTACATCATATGGTATGACATCATATGACATAACATCAGAAGATATGACAACACATGACATGACATCCTATCACATCACATAAAATCACGTCACATCTTATCACGTTATCGCACCTCATGTCATCTACGTGAATAGAAAAAGAAAAGGATATAAGATGAGGACAAAAAAAGGCAAAAGTGAAGATAAAGACGAAAATTGAGATAAAGGCGAAAATGGAGACAATGAGAAATACATAAGAATTAGGTTAACAGAGTTGAAATTTTCCGATAGGAATCGAAATAAAATCAGCCATAAAGGTTACTGAAATTTATCGAATCATCGAAGTTTATAATTATCGAAATTTGTCCATGCTTATTAAGTTATCGCAACGTATCGAATCATTCAAACTGATCAATGTTTACTGAGTTGTCGAAATTTATAGACACAGAAACTTAGTTGTCCAAATTTACGGATAGTTCTCGAGCTATAAAAATGTGTGAGATTAACGAAATTTGTTAAGTTAAAGAAAGGTATCAAGTTATCGATATTTATTGAATTGTAATTATTTATAGACTTAACGAAATTTATAGAGGTGTCGTAATGCTTGGAATTTAGCGAAGTTTATGGAATTGTCAAAATATATTGATTTGTCGAAATTTCAAGGTTATGTAAGCTTATCGATTTATCACTGCTTATCGAATTTAGTCGTCTTAACAGAGTGTAAAGAGTTATCAAAATGTTTAGATAGTTTTCGAAAAATGTGGAGATGTCAAAAGTAAAAATTTATAAAGGTATCCAATGTTTTTACATTTTTGAGTTATCGAAATTTATCGAGCCATCGAATTTCACAGTTATCAAAATTGGTCGAGTTAACGAATTTTGTTGAGTTATCGAATTTTAGTGTTCTTTAAATTCATCGAACTATCGATATAAATCAAATCATTGAAATTTATCGATAAACTTGAATCTATCGGGTCAATTCCATGTCCTGTAGATGTCCTCCAAAGACCTTCTCAGATAAAAAAAATTTAGTTACGTTTTAGCAGAAGATTTTCCGGTTAGTTAATTTGTACCGTATAAGTAAATTTTGCTACGTGTTAAGTTAGAAAACCTCTCCAAGGCTTCTAAAACTAGAAAAACTGTCGAATTTCGACAGCAACTGGCACTCTATTATTATTAATATGTTGAAAAATTAAAGAAAAAAATATTCACGTTTGAATACTACCACTTTTTTGGAAAATACTTGAAATTAATTTCAAATGTCTGCCATTCTTTAAAAAAATATTCATAAACATTTTCCATTTCAAGTCTTTTGCAAAAAAAGTGGAAGCATTCAAACGTGAAATGTTTTTTCTTTAATTTTTCAACATAGATAAATATAAAACCAGAGCTTTTTTAAAAAATCGCCACGGATAGATCGACGCGAAATTTAATTAAAAAAAAAGAGACTTGATATCGTTTCATATTTGGGCTCTCAAAATTCATTTGTCTACAGCAACCTTTCTTGCCCCACTGTGCGGCATTAGATTCTCAAACAGCTCCTTCATCTCCATCATCCACAATCCACAATTTCAACTCAAATTCTCACACGTCGCAAAACTCTTACTCTCAAGAGCGCAGTTACCCACGGACGTAAAAACGGAGAACGTGTCAGCTGACATGATCTATCCTATGGGATCTGCGTGTTAACAAAAACTCACCACCGCGTGACCGTGACGAAGACGTTGCTTCTTTCTAAATGCAAAATGGTGTATCGGTCAGAATCATGGGAATTCGAGGGATGAGGATGAGGGATCTTCACCTTTGAAAGGCAATCTTTGCTTCCACTACGTTCTTCGTCAATTTCTTAACTGCGAGTCGCGTGCCGTTGCAGAGTTTTGGCGGATCAATATTCCGCAACATGATAATTTCCACACCTATTTTCAATTTCAGTGTGTGGTTACCCCACCCGGATGATCAATCGAGTTCAAAAATTCTGTTGGATAATAACTGCTTCACTTGTTAGTACGTATGTGCTATTTCATCACTTCGAATGCTGGATTGAAAAACATTATTGAGTTGATAGACATCATTATCCTTAGCAGAAAGAATAGCTTGTTCACTGAGCCAATCGTGATTCCTTTAATTAATTTGAATATCCGGAAACATTCCTTCGATCAATTCTCTTTTCGACGTTTCTAAGTTACAAAAATTATCAGGCAATAAAATTCGTCCTAATCTCTCATTGACTGGCAGCTTTCCGTTCCCTATGTTCAGTAATTGTCGCGAGAATACCTAGGCTGATTAATCGCTCTGTAGTTGGGACACGCATATTCGTAGTCAACTGCAATGTATGTATGTTCGTCTTGCCACAATGTTTGCGTAAAATCTCTTGCGAGCAATATCAATGCATTCCCGAATGGTTGAACATTTCTAAGCAAATCTCGCACTGATCGATCAAGAACCTCATTGTGCACTCATCCCAAACAATGAGTTTACATTTTTGTAATAAGTACTTTTCCCATACCGGATGTTCTGGAAATATTGCACGTGGGAGTTTCGATGATTTGTATGTTCAATAGCAACACAAGAGCTAAGTGAGAAGTGTTTCGACCTGGTAACAATGTCGCAGATGTTCCAGAGGAAGCGAGAGCTACGGCTATGTAATTTTTTCATTGAACCGTTGCCACAATCTTATAAGGAATGTTCTGTTAGTTCCTCCTGGCGCATCCAAGAAGAAGGTCATTTATCATTTGCATCTTATTTGACGCTGTAACCGCATAAGCGATTTTAGCCGCGTTCGACAAAGCACGCCAGTCGCTTCTCTCTGTGCCAACTTACGCCAATTGGAAATGCCACGTGAAGCCAAGTCCTTCTCTACATTCCATTCCTTTCTTTTCCATTGCAGTGGTCACCTCCGTCTTCCTCTGCTACCGCCAGCGGATTGCGAGACGAATTTTTTTAGACCTGGAACGTGGTTCCCATTCGAACGACATGGCGAAGCCAGCGTTCTATCGTCTGTGGTACTCATCGTCGCCAACGTGTAAGGGCCTGTAAATCTTCCGTCATATCTTTCTCTCGAATACTCCAAGAGCCGCCTCATCGGATGTTGTCATTGTCTATTCTTCTGCGCCATGTACCAGCATGGGCATGATGAGTGACTTATAGAGTGTGGTTTTTGTACGTCGAGAGAGAACTTTGCTCCCGAATTGCCAACTCAGTCTAAAGTAGTACTTGTGCGCTACAGTAATTCGGCATTTGATTTCGATGCCGACATTATTATCAGTGTTATACTGGTTCCTAACTAAACGAAATTGTCTACTTTCTCGAAATTACAACTGGCAACAGTGACGTGGGTGCCAAGGCGCGAATGCTCTGACTCTTTGTTTGATGACAGGAAATACTTCGTCTTTTCCTCGTTGATCACCAAACCCAATCGCTTTACTTCGTTATCCAACTTGAAAGAGGCAGCACAGACTTCGAGGTTTTTGTTACCGATGATGTCGATATCATTGGTATACGCCAGAAATTACACGCCCTTGTAAAATTTGTTCGTAAGTGGTTCAGTTCTGCAGCTTTTATTATCTTATTATTTGCAATATGGGATCATAAATGCCCTTCTGCTCACGCTTTAATTTGTGAATGTTTGATTGGGCGTATAATAGGAGATCAGTATAATAATAATAATCATAGTATTATCCAACGTTATTCAAATTGCTCTCGCTGATTTTTTGAAAAATTTTGCTACAAACCCGAAGCAGCTCATCTAATTTAGCAAAAAAAATTCTGGAAAATGTGGGTATTGTTAGGTAGATGTGTATTTTACTAAGGTACATTCTTAGATATTTGAAAGTCGGAAAAACTCAACGCTAAAGCAGGCACATTCTCTTTACTCGCAATATAGTACGTAGTAGGCTATGGCGACCCCAAGTGAAATTATTTTTCATTAAAAGTTAACTATTTTATAATGTTAGGGAATGGTGACAATTTTAAGTTTTAATTAAGGATTTTTTTTAACAGCTTTCATGGGATATTTTTATGTTTTCGTTAGGTATGGTTTTTATAATTTTTTCATTTGTATCAGTAGTTTTTTATAATTTTTTTTTTCATTGCGAAATTTGTATACCAACTCTTCGTTGTTAATATAATCAATTCGTTTGATAAGATTTTGTAAATTCTTTCTTCACTTAAACTGTTCGGCTTTTGGATAAGTGGAAACATAAAAACAATCTCTAGTAAATGATGTAAAATTTTACTTAGTTCCAATATTTGCAGTGGCTACATTCAGGGCATAAACCTTTTGAAAATTTTAATCAAGATTTCTCAAATGCCTTTAGTTTGGTACCGATATTGTAACATATCATTTAGTTTACCAATTTAATTGAGTTAAATTTTCAAACAGGTGGCAACCCTCCTCAAAACATATTTTCGACTGCAGATCTTTTAAAAACTCTTTAATTTGATACCAATATTGTAATATTTCATTTATTTTATCAATGTAATTTAGTTAAATTTTCAAACAGGTGGCAACCCTCCTCAAACATATCTTCGGCAGTAAGCCTTCGTAAAACTCTTTGGTTTGATGCCCACATGGCAATATTTAATTTATTTTATCAATTCGGCTGAGTTAAAATTTTCAAATAGGTGGTAACCCTCCTCAAAAGTATCTCCAACAGTTATCTTTCTTAAACCTCTTTAATTTGATACCCGTATTGTAATAATTCATTTATTTTATCAATGTAATCCAGTTAAATTTTCAAACAGGTGGCAACCCTCCTCAAACATATTTTCGGCTGTAAGCCTCCTTAAAACTCTTTAGTTTCAATATTCATCAATTTGACTGAGTTAAAATTTTCAAATAGGTGCAACCCCCTGCAAAAATATTTCCGACAGTTATCTTTCTTAAACCTTTTTATTGGGTATCAAACCATATCAATTATATAAATAGGCAATCATGTTTCCTTTACACCCCTTTTACGGCTAAACTGTACTTCTAAGGTATAAACAATTATATATCATTAGAAAGGTATTTTGATGCTGATGTGCAGGCAATTTCAAAATTAGTTTAAAATAGAGCGAAAAAATCAATTCAAAAGTCACACCAATACCAATGCCATACATGTACATGGTTGGGGCGGAAATGCCTCCCAAATGTATGCTTTAATATTGATAGTGAATTAAAGAAACGT
>NW_023458569.1:3884300-3927892 GCF_013731165.1 Rhagoletis pomonella | reverse complement strand
AGTATATTTGGGAAATCCCTCAAGGTTTCGAGGATAATCGTAACAATTGGTGTCAGAAGTGGGATTGTTAAATAAATCCCGAAGGAGAAACTACTAAAAATGGCGAAAATTCAGGACTTAAAAATTGAGGAGCTGAAACAGGAGTTGGAAAAGCGTAATTTGGCCACCTCCGGAAGAAAAGTGGAATTGTTATCCCGGTTGCGAGAGGCTATGGAAGCTGAAGGCATCGACGTGGACAAATACGACTTCCAAGGTAATCCCGACGATACATCCGCAAAGGACGAACAGAAGGATGAGGCTGCATGTTCGTTAAAGGATGTGCAACAGACATCCGGGAAGGTTGAAGAACAGCAAAATGCTCCTTGTTCATCAACAGGTATGGACATGAACACGTTATTGGCTGCCATGTCACAGATGATGCAGGAACAGAGGTCGCAGTTGTCGTCAGACGTTTCCTCACAGATGCAAGCCTTGGAAACACGCATATCTTCCGAGGTATCAGCGCAGGTGTCATCGCAGGTGTCATCCCGGTTAGAAACTCAGCTACAGGCACAGGAGACACGCATATCATCACAGCTGGAAGCACAGGATGAAAAAATTACACAAATACAGGACAAACTTGAAGAGAGACAGGAGAAAGTCGAGGCTAAGGTAGAAGAGTTGGAAGGTCGCCTCCGAGATATGCAGTTGAATCGCCCACCTTCTTCGACCAGCGCGCCCAAGGTAAAGACTCCATCCTTTGACGGCACGATTCCTTTCCAAGTCTTTAAGCTCCAGTTTGAGAAGGCAGCTACAGCAAATCACTGGAGCATGGAGGATAAATCCGCTGCATTGTTCGTTGCATTAAAAGGACCTGCAGCGGAAATCTTGCAGACTATTCCTGATTGTGAAAGGAACAGTTACGATGCGTTAATGGGTGCAGTGGAAAGACGTTATGGTAGCGAGCACAGGAGACAGATTTACCAGATGGAGCTGGAGAATCGCTGCCAGAAATCCAACGAGACTTTACAGGAATTCGCCTCTGAGATTGAAAGGCTGGCTCATTTGGCAATTGGAGACGCATCTGGTGAGCACCTTGAAAGAGTAAAAATCCAGAGGTTCATCAACGGAATGCGGGACATGTATACCAAGCGAGAGACGTACGCAAATCCAAAGGCAACATTTGCTGAAACCGTCTCGTATGCTCAGACGCGTGAAACGGCGGCGCTCCTAAGTAGACCAGCCTACAAAGCACATCGTGTGGAAGTGGAAGCACCGGAAGAGACAAATGAAATGCTGAAGAAGATTATCCAACTGCTGGGCGAGAAAAAGCATGGTTCTGGCAAATGTTTTAAATGTGGAAAGTCAGGCCACTTCGCCCGCGATTGCAGCGCAAGTTCCAATGGTCACAACAATTCAGCAGGACGCAAACGCAGGGCTGAAGGAGACGAAACCAACTCCAATCAGTCGTTAAACTAAAACGAGCCAGCAGCAAGGGGCGCGCGCTGGCTCCCGCAATTGAATGCCCCATAATCTCCGTCTCGCGAATTGGCAGAAAAGCGAGCAACGTTACTGTTGGTGGATATGTGGACGGACATGAGCGAGTACTAACTGTGGATACGGGCGCATCACATTCCATCATTCGATCTGATTTGGTCACTAAAGAGGTAAGGCCATTACCTGGAGCAAGGTTGAGGACAGCAACTGGTGAGGACACCCAAGTTGTAGGGGAGGTAACATGCAAAGTCGCAATAGGGAATGTGACGGTGTTACACAAGTTCATAGTCGCGGCGATTATGGATGAAGTCATAATTGGATTAGACTTCATGCTTGATCAAGGTATGAAGATCAACATGAAGAACAGGATTATGACGTATAACAACATGGAAGTGCCCCTTCGGTTTGGGTATGATGGTCCATACAGCAGCAAGCGAGTGATCCTAGAGGAAAGCGAGCAGATTCCACCGAAGTCAGAAGCAGTTGTGTGGGCAAAGATTGATGGAGATTGTGGGACAAACAAATTGTGGGTTGTTGAAGCAACACAAAATTCTACACCGGACGTACTTATTGGTAAAACCTTGGCTAAGACGCAAAAGGATGGACGCATCCCAGTTCGAGTGCTCAATGAGTTCAAGTCACCAGTCAAACTCCGAAGAGGAACTGTACTGGGGCAATGTCGAGAGGTAGAGGCAATCTTCAACTGCGAAAAGTTACCTGAAAGCGATTCCATTGGCGAGAATGACATTGCGGAAGACATTAATGCATGGACGGAAGGGTTGGAAGAAAAATACCAGCACAAGGCTAAGGAACTTCTCCGAAGATACTGCAACATATTCGACAAGGATGGCGACAAACCAGGCAGGACTAACGTTGTGAAACATCGCATTGATACTGGCGATGCAAGGCCAATCCGTCAAGCTCCTCGGAGTGTTCCACTTGCCAAACGTGAAACTGTTAGCCAAATAATAAACGAAATGAGCGAGAGTGGTGTGATTGAACCATCAGCGAGTCCATGGAGTTCGCCGGTAGTACTTGTGAAGAAGAAGGATGGTCAAATGCGGTTCTGCGTAGACTACCGGAAACTAAACGATGTGACGAAAAAGGACAGCTATCCTCTTCCCAGGATCGATGACACTCTGGACTCGTTGACTGGAACAAAGTGGTTCTCAACACTCGACCTTAAGAGCGGTTATTGGCAAGTGGAGGTAAGTGACGAGGATAAGGAGAAGACAGCTTTCAGCGTTGGAGACGGTCTGTGGCAATTCACGGTGATGCCCTTTGGATTATGCAACGCTCCTGCCACTTTTGAACGACTTATGGACCATGTGCTCAAAGGACTGCATTGGAAAACATGTTTGGTGTATCTAGATGACATTATCGTATTGGGTAAAAGCTTTGAGGAACACCTGAACAATTTGGAAGAAGTTTTCCAGAGGATAGCTGGCGCTGGTCTGAAGCTAAGTCCTAAAAAGTGCTCACTGTTCAGGAAGGAGGTGAACTACTTAGGGCACAAGGTGACAACGGAGGGCATCTGTACTGCGAAGGAAAAGATAGAAGCAGTAAAGGATTGGCCAAGGCCTAGGAACCTGCACGAACTACGAAGTTTTCTTGGGCTATGCACCTACTACCGCCGATTTGTTCCGAATTTCGCCAGCGTTGCTAAAAGCCTCCACGAGCTCACTAGGAAAAATAGAGCCTTCGAGTGGAACAAGGAGCAGGAGGAGGCTTTCCAGACTCTGAAGGAACGACTATGTACTGCACCTATACTAGCGTATCCCGTTCCAGGTGCAACGTTTATTTTGGATACGGATGCTAGTGGTTATGCCATAGGAGGCGTACTGTCGCAGTTAATTGATGGGCAGGAGAAGGTAGTTGCCTACTATAGCCGGTCGATTGGAAAACCAGAGAGGAACTACTGCGTAACTCGGAGAGAACTACTAGCGTTGGTGGACTGCGTCAAACATTTCCACAAGTACCTCTATGGGCAACGTTTCCGAGTTCGAACGGACCATGCAGCGCTGAAGTGGCTACTACAGTTTAAGAATCCAGAAGGACAGCTAGCTCGATGGATTGAGAGACTGCAAAGTTATGACTTCGCTATTGAACACCGCAAGGGAAGTGTCCACGGTAATGCTGATGCCATGTCCCGCCGACCATGTAGCCTGGAATGTAAACACTGCTCAAAAGCTGAGGGAAAAGAGGACATTATAGACGTCCGTCTAACGACAATAACACCAGCGGAAGAGTGGAAGGAAGAACAGCTACGAAAGTGTCAGCAGGAAGATCCAGATCTAGAGCTTTTGATGCATGGACTGGAGGTGGACAGGAGGCCAACTAAGGAGCAAATGGCAGCGGAAAGCCCCATCGCAAAGGCGTACTGGGCACAATGGAACAGCTTAAAATTAATATCTGGCTGTTTGCATAGGGTATGGGAAAGCGAAGATGGCCAGTGCTCCCGCAACCTGATAGTAGTTCCAAGGGTAAGAATTCCGGATGTACTCAAGGAATTCCACAATGGTCCTAGTGGAGGGCACCTGGGAATCACAAAGACCCTGGAGAAGGTTAAGCAGAGGTTCTATTGGGTTGGTTGTCGGCAATCGGTCGCAGAGTGGATTGCTAACTGCGCGGAGTGTATTGCAGCTAAGGGGCCGAAATCCAGAAGTCATGGCCAGATGAAGCAATATAACTCAGGTGCACCTTTCGAGCGGATTGCCATGGATGTAGCCGGTCCATTTCCTATGAGCGCACAGGGAAACAAATACGTCCTTGTGGTTATGGACTACTTTAGCAAATGGCCGGAGGTATACCCGATTCCAAACCAGGAAGCTAAAACAGTAGCGGAGGTATTCACCTACAATTGGGTTGCGAGATACGGTGTACCTATAGAGCTGCACTCTGACCAGGGAAGAAATTTTGAGTCGGCAGTGTTCCAAGAGATGTGCCAGATACTGGGTATCCGGAAAACTCGAACGACGGCTCTTCATCCCCAATCAGACGGCATGGTGGAACGGTTTAACCGAACCCTGGAAGAGCATTTGCGGAAGGTCGTGGACAAGAATCAAAAAGATTGGGATGTCCGCATACCCTTGTTCCTGATGGGGTACCGGTCAGCAGTGCATGAAACAACGGGTAAAACTCCTGCAAGGGTAATATTCGGCAGTGAGCTCCGTTTGCCTAGTGATCTGAAGTTTGGGGTGACTGGTGATGCTAGAAGGATTGGAAAAGAGACGTCAAACATCCTGGAAGAGGAGCTGAGAGAGATACATGCTCTTGTGAGACAGCGCACACAAATTATGAGTGACAAGATGAAAGCCAGGTATGATAAGGCGATGAATTCCGAGGGTTTCCAGGAAGGAGATTTGGTGTTGCTGTACAATCCACAACGAAAGAAAGGTTTGTCCCCAAAACTACAATGCAACTGGGAAGGTCCGTATAAGGTCGTAAAACGGCTAAATGACGTAGTGTATCGGATCCAGACCGTCGGGAGACCAAGAAACAAGATGAAGGTGGTCCACTTGGAAAGGCTTGCAGCGTTTGGAACCGCAAGTGTGTCTGATCGGGACGATCAGACTTAGGTGGAGGGCAGTGTGGCGAATACTGCGGCAACACAAAGCGAACAACGAGAAATAGGCAGAATGTTCGAAGAATGACGTAGAATGTTCCACAAAGAGAAACGTCAAGTTGGATGAACACTGCGAACAGCGAGCGAAAGAGAATGAGCGATAAACTTCAGAACGTTCTAGAGTTGCCATTAGTGTGAGCGCAGGTATATAAGAGCCACGACACAGCGGAGTTGAGTTAGTTACGAAGTTGCAAGTCAGCAAGCTACAAGTAAAGTGAGCAGAGAAGCGAATTGCGAATAAGCAAGCTATAAGTTTAATTGTGTGTAACAAGTTCAGTAAAGCGTTGTAATTGCCTTAACAAGTATTGTAGTATTTTTACTGTATTAGCAAGTATTGTAAAATTGTTTGTTGTACAATAAAGTTAATTGTACTACAATTCGGTCATCGTTAGCATTTATTTAACAATCCAGCGATACGAGCCCGAGTATATTTGGGAAATCCCTCAAGGTTTCGAGGATAATCGTAACAATATGAAGGTGTAGATAAACATAAACATAAACATAAACATAAACATTAAAAGCGATAGAGACAAAGATAGAGAGGAAGAAAGTGATAGGGATAAAAAGGAAATATAACTGAAGAATGTGCGATGTTATATTGTGATGTGTTATGCTACATATGTTATGTTATTGAATCTAATGCTATTCTATGTTATGTTATGCTAAGTACTAAGCTAAACTCCCCTCCACTTAACCCATTCCAACAAATTTTATTTCAGCTCAACTCAACTCACATAAACTATCCTTAATTTTAGCGGTTGAATTTCAACCGCTGGGCGAACACTAGTTGTAATAATTCATTTATTTTATCAATATAATTGGGTTTAAAATGTTGCAAATAGGTGGCAACCCTCCAAATTTTTGTGATACAATTGATCCTGGTATTATACCGAACAATACAAAAAAAAAACAATATTCAAATCGGTTCAGCCGTTCTCGAGTTTCGACGACCGTGACATACGAACACAACATTTTTATATATATAGAATTGTATAAACAAATGGAAATATTTACTACTTCTAGATCAGATTTTTTAATCGTTTACATTGAATATCAATATTTATTCTATAATACATTATTTGAAAGAAAAAAAAACACGGAAACTTGCACCGACTCGCTAGTTATTACTTTTTTCACTCCTGCCACGGGCGCTTTTGCTTTCATGCCGCGTGCCGCTCGTACTCGCAGCGAGCGTGGTGCAACCAGAGAACGCAAAAAAAAAATAAAATTTATTTATAAACATAAGCATTGATTATTTAATACAATACTTGTTAAAGTTGTATACATAAATAACGTATGCGGAATGAAATACGAACTGATGCAGTAAAAAGAAACAGCTATACTTTCGGATGCAACAAATACTGTTTTCCCACTCATATAGATATTGCAACATTTTTATAGAAAAGACTCATGTCCTTAACGGTTGGCTTGTTTAAGTTTTCAGGCATAGTGCGCAGGGCTTTTACAAAAATGTTATCTTTGGACTTTATTTTGCCAACTTGAGTTATTATTTTTTAGCCCTTTAGACGATAATTAGTTCAGAGTTATATTTAGGTGTCCTTTTATAGGTCCCCAATGAAAAATATTTCCCTAATTCGTGGTACAAAACTAAAATGAATGTGGTGCAAGCAAATTTTGGGAAAGCGCTCATAGCCGCTTTTAATTTTCCTTTTCAACGTTTAAAAAATCTTGGGTAGAGTGGTTTGCACATATTTCATTATATCGCTGGCTCTTGCATAAGGGGTATTCACGATCCGGTGCATACTGTCTAGCATGGTGCATAGATAGCATGACTGTTGTTGTTTCATGTGTCCAAACAACAACAAAATTAGCCAATCCTGCTATTTATGATATCTATGCACCATGCTAGATAGTATGCACCGGATCGTGAATACCCCTATAGTATTCAATGTTTTTTTGCTTGCTTTGCACTTTATTGCCAATGTACCCTGTGATTTTGCAGAGATCAAGCACTTTATGATTCTTGTTACGGTCTCATTTCGCTGCTATGTAAAACATTTTTTTCGCACTCTTGGGTTTTTCTTCTAGTGTTTTCCTATTCTTTAAAGCCGACATTTCCTTTGTAAATAAAGTTTTTTTAAGTCTCATAGAGAAAAAATTAAAAAGCACGTTACTTTTCGTGACATTGAGTTTCTGTATACAAAATTTGCAAGCAAATTTTCTGAGTTCGTTCGCTTTCAAGGAAATTATTTCAGCATTATAATATACAACAAGGTAATTTTTAGTGCAATGCTTATTAAGATTGCGCAGTAGATTTTTAACCGACTTCCAAAAAAGGAGGAGGTTATCAGTTCGTCGGAATATATATATATTTTTTTTTTTTTTTATGTATGTTACCGCATAACTTTGGACCACGTCAATCGATTTCGATAATTGCATCGGAAAGGTAGTGTCTCAGAGGTGGTCCCATACTAATCTGGTTGAGGTCCGATCAGTGGATCATGAGATATATATATATATATATTTTTTTTTTATATGGGAGTTGAAGTCGGTTTTTTTTTGCTAAAAATTACTTGTTGTATACACAGTTTGGCTCCTGAGTTTACCATAATTTCTTAAAATCTGCTTAGAAATTGCCCGTATTTCATTCGGCATCAATGTTGCCAGAACTTTTCGGGCCGACCGGCTAAATTGGCAAAGAAAAACGGCTAAAATGTTTCAGCTAAATTAACATGTTTTATTTGAATGAAGTTGAAAGATTAATAAATTCATTCAATAATTTTAAGTTAAGAAGAAAACTATCGTTACACTAGATTAATTAAGCTCTACATCAGAAGTCATCTTGCGTTTGTTTGACTTTTTTTTTTCTAATGAAAAATTTTGTCTTATATTGTAACATTTGCACTAGGTTACTTTTCGTTCTGCAAAATGGCTTTATTAGTAGAAAGTATTCCAATTAGGCTTATTCGGGGGGCAATATTTTGAGAAATGAACACGTAAAGCTGTTAAAAGGCTGAGGAAAATAGTGCACCATTATTTCGAAAAGCCAGTAAATTATGTTCAAAAAGCCGGACGCTTTTTAAATTTTTAACAATTAAACTATGTAATTTTATTTTGATATCCATATATTCGAAGCGTTCCCGTTTTTAAAGACCTGCTACTCTCTGCACATGCCTGTCAGGGCAACACTAAAGGATATTAGCACCACGATATAATTATTCATAGATATTGTCTTTCCAGAGAGTTTTTCTTCACATGGAAATTCGTGCTCTTTTATTCTCATCCGTCTTTTGCGAATAAAACTTCACACTACAATTTAAGACATTCATAAAAAAATTGTATGAACAAATCCCCGCTACGTTCGTTGGAAAAAATACAGTGACGCAACTAGAAAAATTATGATAAGCAGTTTTGTAGTCTAGTTTAATGAGGTGCAGCTTTGAATTAGCGAGGACTTACTGCTGATTTTTGGAATTTTTTAATGACGGTGTACGAATTTTTTGCCAGACAAAGTATGTTCGACAAACAAAACGGAGAAACACTGTCAAAAAAAAATTGCCTAAAATCAGCGGTAAATACTAGGTACTTTAAATTTTCTACTTTATTATACTTATTTTAAAATTTCTAAAGATACTGATATTTTTTATAATTGATATAAAATGATATTTTTTAAGTAATCAGCTATATAAACATTAAATTAGCTAATGAAAAATAAGCCAAACTTGCTAAAATGTCGCGTCCCAGTTTATATTTGGGTCACCGTATATGTGCTTAAAAAAATCATTGAAATCGGCCCAGTATTTGAAGACTTTTCGGATTAGAAAAAATTTTCTTTCAATTGTGTATCGTTGACGATACTGCAAAACGTTCTATGTCACTTATTTCCCCCGGTGCTTAGTGGATCTGTTATCTGTATCTGATCGCTTCTGGTAATCGTTCATCTTCGTCAGCCAAAGGTACACAGTTTTGTCATTCGTTTATTAGGGTGTAATGATTTGCAGATGCATTCCAGTGGAAGTAAGAGACCATCTAAGTATCAAGAGTACTAATAGACATAGACCGTTTTGCAGTATCACCGACGATATATGTAACACACTTCGACAAGAAAAATTTCTCCGAGATAAGGCTATCAATTTCTATTCGATTTTTGGTCGCTAAATTTGCAAAAATTGAAACTTATATATATAAATTTTAAGAAAATATTGCAAATAGCAAAATCGGTTAAAAACGGTTATTTTTTTTTGCAAAGCGGCTAACAAATCGGCTGCCGGCTAAACCAAATTTTCTCCGGCCGTTTGCGTTCGCAACCCGCTAAATCGAGCCGGAAAACGGCTAAAATGGCAACACTGTATGTATTTATGTATGTAGATATGTCCTTACATACGTACATAATCCATGGTGAGAAAATGTATAACTTAAGGACGAGCACACCTAAAATAGAATTATTAGCAAAAACCAACAATACTAACAACCACATGATCAAGTGAATTGCAGCGGAATAGCTGCGCTTGATTGTGTTGGCATAACAAAAATGAAAATAGTGGAAAAAAGCAAACGATAATTTACAAGGCGTACTTAGCACGGTGCATAGGCAACTGGCTGAGTCAGTGGGATCGTCGGTTCGAAGCCTACTGAAAGAAGTCTGATGAGGAAATGTGGTGATTTCCGAAATAGATATCACTTCTACAATTTTTTCAAATTATTGTTGCTTTTCCACAATAAATTTTCATTAAAAAATGGCCTCGAGCTCAATAAAAATTGTTGAATATAATTGTTATAAGGACAAAAAATAACAAAAAACAAATAACTTAAGGACGAGCACACCTAAAAGTTAAACATTCTAAAAATAGAATTATTAGTAAAAACCAACAATACCAACAACCACATGATCAAGTGAATTGCAGCGGAATAGCTGCGCTTGATTGTGTTGGCATAACAAAAATTAAAATAGTGGAAAAAAGCAAACGATAATTTACAAGGCGTACTTAGCACGGTGCATAGGCAACTGGCTGAGTCAGTGGGATCGTCGGTTCGAAGCCTACTGAAAGAAGTCTGATGAGGAAATGTGGTGATTTCCGAAATAGCTATCACTTCTAGCATTTTTTCAAATTATTGTTGCTTTTCCACAATAAATTTTAATTAAAAAACGGCTCGAGCTCAATAAAAATTGTTGAATATAATTGTTATAAAGCCAAAAAATAACAAAAAACAAATAACTTAAGGACGAGCACGCCTAAAAGTTAAACATTCTAAAAATAGAGTTATTAGCAAAAACCAACAATACCAACAACCACATGATCAAGTGAATTGCAGCGGAATAGCTGCGCTTGATTGTTTTGGCATAACAAAAATGAAAATAGTGGAAAAAAGCAAACGATAATTTACAAGGCGTACTTAGCACGGTGCATAGGCAACTGGCTGAGTCAGTGCGATCGTCGGTTCGAAGCCTACTGAAAGAAGTCTGATGAGGAAATGTGGTGATTTCCGAAATAGCTATCACTTCTACCATTTTTTAAAGTTATTGTTGCTTTTCCACAATAAATTTTCATTAAAAAACGGCCTCGAGCTCAATAAAAATTGTTGAATATAATTGTTATAAGGCCAAAAAATACCAAAAAACAAATAGCTTAAGGACGAGCACACCTAAAAGTTAAACATTCTAAAAATAGAATTATTAGCAAAAACCAACAATACCAACAACCACATGATCAAGTGAATTGCAGCGGAATAGCTGCGCTTGATTGTGTTGGCATAACTAAAATGAAAACAGTGGAAAAAATCAAACGGTAATTTACAAGGTGTACTTAGCACGGTGCATCGGCAACTGGCTGAGTCAGTGGGATCGTCGGTTCGAAGCCTACTGAAAGAAGTCTGATGAGGAAATGTGGTGATTTCCGAAATAGCTATCACTTCTACCATTTTTTCAAATTATTGTTGCTTTTCCACAATCAATTTTCATTACAAAACGGCCTCGAGCTCAATAAAAATTGTTGAATATAATTGTTATAAGGCCAAAAAAACAACAAAAGACAAATTAAAAATTTTGTACAGAATAATGATTATTTGAAAAATTTAAACAATCAGGCTAAAGCGTGATAATTAACTATTCTCATAAAAAAAATTAGCAAGATACATGCTATGAATCAGTGGATAATAAATAATTACTGAATTCATCAAAAAAAAGTTTAAAACAATAACTCTTGTAAAACTTCGAATTTTCCAAAATTGCTCAAATTACTATTTTTTTTATGGTTGCAAAAAGAATAGAGTGATTTGTGCGAAAAAATCTCGACCTTCCAATTTTGGTTGGCCCACTTGAGAGACTTGCACTCTGTATGAACATGTGTTTAAATATAACCAACATCAAACATACATCATATATGCATGTCAAACAACTTAGCTATTTTATTTTCTCCTTAAAATACCAAAAATACGTGTGTAACCAAAGAACGTAGATAACAAGAAAGGACAATTGTACAATTGTATAATTGTAGCGAAAGTGCGCAACAGGGGCGTGCCTTCTCTTTTGCCCTAATGCGCTTTTTTGATTGGTTGAAAAGAGAAGGCACGTCCCTATTGCGCACTTTCGCCACAATTATAACAAGTTGTCCCTTCTTGTTATCTACGTTCTTTGGTGTAACTGTAAGTAAAGAATCGTCATTTCACACATTGCACAGATTTGAATTGAATTGTTTTGCATTGCCTTTCATTGCCATTGCTTTTCAATACCATTGCTTTTATTGCCTTCTCACACAATGGATGCTTGAAGCGACAATGCTTAGAGAGAAACAAGCTATACAGTGACATGAATTGCTCATTTCTCTCTGTGCTCTTGCATAGCATTGGTGGTTGAAAACAAAACATTGCATTGCTATGTTAAATGACCAAATGGCTTGAAACTCGCTGTAACTCGACTTGTGCACCAGTCTAGTAGGTACATATGTACAACTTGCAAGATTTTCAAACCATTTGCCCGTTGGCGAAACATTAAAATTTACCAATTCAGTACGCGAGGTGCTGGCTAGTCTTTTTTCCCCCTATAATCCAAATAATCGCCAGATTAGCCATTTTCAACTCTAATTGGACTGCAATAATTTATATATGGGTACCTATGTATATTTCGGCTTTGATATTAAAAATGCCGTTATATTTACCCGCATTGGTCAATTTATTGACCATTTGCTGCGGCATTACACCCAAGCATGTGAGCAATGGCTCAAATATCAAATGCGCATCGAGCAGTTTTATTGAGTCCTGCAGAATGCCACCACGTGTTTGACCCGCGCCTGGTAATTTCACCGGTGCCGGTCGAATTAATTCCTTTTCAACGGAGTTTTCCTTCTTTTTGTTGTCTTGCTGCTTTGCCATCCAGAAGTACAAGTCCTCTTTTTGATTCCCCGGCCCAAGCCAAAACTTATTTACTGAATTGCTAGAACTCAATGAACCCTCCTGCAATGCGCCATACTCTAAAATATGCAAAAAACATTATGTATAGATCATATACGCGCTTAAAGTAAATTGCTTAGGCATCTCACCGAATTCCGGCACCTGCTTCTCTACCAGTCCGGAGATTATTGGCAGCATTTGTATGCTAGAGCGAGATGAATTGCCATGTGAAATATTTGAGCATCTACTTAATGCTTTGCTACAATAACATCGCATGTGTTTCCGCATAGAAGTTCGGTAATAAAGCGATTGAAACAAGGACAGAAGAACGCATATTTACACACAGGAATTCATATGAGGCAATTAAACGGGTAAAGAGGACAAATACATATACAAAATGAAAATAAAACTGGATTTTGAATATATCGATGTATTTATACTAGGGTGGTCCAAAAACAGTAAAGTCGGAATTGTAATGCTCTTACCCCCTAGGATTGTTCTATATCAAAAAAAGTAGAACCCTATTTTTTATTTTGAAATTAAAAAATATTTAGAGGTCGCTCAAGGCGCTCAAAGTTTTCCATGTATTTTTATATGGGAAAAATAAATTTTTTTCGTAGAAATGGTATATAATTCTTGAAAGTAAATATTTTTCGATCGGAAAACTCTGGTTCTCTTCAGGAGGCTTTCGATAATAATACCCAATTATTTAACCATTTTTTAATACTAACGATTTTTTATCGGTCGCCCCATTGCATGTTTCGGGATTTTTTTGGGGTTTTGGCGGACCTATAAATTATAGTTGCAATGAAAAAATGGTTAAATAAACAATTGGGTATTATTATTGGGAATCTCCTGCAGATAAACAGAGTTTTCTGAAAGAAAAATATATAGCTTTTTAACTATTCTATACCATTTCTACGAAAAGTTGTTTTTTCCCTATATAGAATTCATGGAAACCTTTGGGCGCTTTGAGCGACCTCTAAATATTTTTTGATTTTAAAATAAAAAATAAGGGTATATTTTTTCAGTATAAAACAATCCTAGGGGGTGAGAGCATAAAAATTCCGACTTTAATTTTTCACATGCATTTTTTGACCACCCTAATGTATACATATCTTAACTTATATAATAAGTCAATAATTTTATTGATTAACAATCACTGAAAAAAAAACTTACCCTTTTCGTGTTACATGAATATTTGGTGATGTGGAGTTTGACCTTTGTGCCGCGCCATGTAAGAAAGCTTCATTAGCAAATCTCATGCCAAATTGTGAAGTATCTAAATTTTAAAATATTTTTCTTGTTAAAAATCTCATACATGCCTACAAATTTGAAATCACGGTAATAGCATGTGAAAAGAAAATATAATAGAATCTAAAAATAGATATAGGGTAGCTTAAGATTTATTTGAAAGTGCAGAGTATTAGATCGAAAGAAACTCAGTGTACACAAATGTAAAATAATATCAGCACATTTCAGCCAAGGTCCAAAATGATGGTGAAATAAAATGTTTCATGTAAATAAAACAGAACTTGCATTTTAATCTAAATGTCGTTCTGTTTGTGGCAGAGAAAGTTTCATTCAGTGGCGGACTGGGTCAACTTGTCAAATAAGGTTAAATTAACTACACACAGAAAAAAGTAACGTAATTTTTTCAAACAGCGTCATTTTTGGGGTTTCCATATTAGCAATTTTAAAATTTTGAACAGAAAAAGTATGTTCACATTATCGTAATTTATCGTTCATTCGTAATTTATAAAAAACTCATGCTAAAATCAAGTAATTTTGCCATGTAAAATTTGTCAGTAAATGCGAAATTCGCGAAAATTCAACCAATTTCAAAAATTTGCTATCAAAATTTTAGATTTTTTAATCAAATGTTTTAGAAACGTTTTGGGCGTGCATTTTTATAGCCTATTCAATTCCAGTATAATAAGGTGCAAGTTCGAAGTTATGAATTTTCTTCGATATAAAATGCGAAACGCCTCCAACCAAAAAGTTCTCTAAAAGCGGTACTAATTTTGAGGTACTTCAAACGTTCGCTTTTTGTACTGAGATTGAATGAGCTATAAAACTTCATCCTAGAGCTGGGATACTATAGATAGCATCGCCACTCTATAGTTTACAAAACGATAGTTGAAAACATCAATAGTATCGATGGTACTATCGTCGTGAAAGGTATTGAATTTGCTTGAAAATTAAGTAATTAATAAATTTATAAAATTTATAAATTACTTTGTAAAGTAAAGAGATTATATAAATTTTAAATTTGAGTGTATCAAAAAGAAGTTCTTATAATAATAAAATAAACTTATCAATTTATGCGTCTGAAATATATATATTTATATAACTTGCATCCACTTGAAAAGCGACAGGCAAAATCTGAATTTATTTTTTATAAGGAAAAATTAAATTCGGATTTAGTTTGTCCCTTTTGAAGTACAAAGAAGTGAAATTTGGTTAAAATAATACATTTCTAATACTACAAAACAAAAGATATTCGTTTAAATTGACCACTCATACTTATAAAAGACGCATATCAAAATACGGACAAGGGAAATTATTAACATATTACCATATTAAAAGAAAGCGAATATATTAAATAAATAAATAAAAAGTTTTCAAAACTATCGATAGTGGCGACGGTTTTCAACTGTCGATACTATCGATATTACTATAGATTTCTTTAAAAATTTTAAGCTGTTTTCAGATTTTTTAGAATTTTTCTGAGTACACAGTGTCTTAAATTTTAGTGTAATAAAATGCAGGTTTGAAGTAGCTAGGCAAGTGTTGATTTTTTTAAATTTTTGGTCACGCATTTTCTTCGAAACAAAGTGTGTTGAAAAATTTTTTGTATGGAGAAAATCCGCAACACCTTCCACAAAAAAAATTCCAAAAAATCAATAGTAAGTCCTAGTTACTTAAAATTTGCACTTCATTAAAATAAAATTGAGTGGGCTACAAAACTGCATACTCAGAATGTTAAAAGAAAGTTTGAAACTTTTACTAACAAGGTTTTTGTTAGATAACAAGCTACACTTTCATAAAGAAATAAGAAACATTAAATAAACGAAAGGGAAATGCCAAAGAATGCTAAAATATCGTTACTGTTAGTATTGTACGATTATCCGTGAATTAATCGCTGAATTCCATAATCCTGCCGATACCACAGTACAAGCCACCAGACAAGTCAGTTGCGAATCAGCAAGCTATATGTTCAGTTGTGTTAGCAAGTTTTCTAAAGTGTTTTAATTGCCTTAACAAGTATTGTTATTAGTTGTTATTGCATAAACAAGTATTGTAAAGTGTTTGTTGTACAATAAAGTTAATTGTACTGTAACTTGGTCATCGCATACTGGGGCCAAGCGTGCTCAAAATTCAAATTTTAAAAACTTTTTTTTTTTTTGCAAAAATAAAAACGCAGGTTTATTCCCCATTAAATTCTACATTTGGGGGTAAGTTTTCACCTTTCTATCGTTTTTCGGCTGGGAGATATGCGTGTTCAAACTTGACAAATTTGAACAAAAAACTTTTTTTTTTTTAAACTGAGAAATTCAAATGTACAATTTAAATGGTTACTGTAAGAAAGCGGTATTAAGGTATCCCCACACCTATGCGATTCTGCCGGTGAGAATCTCTTCCGACAAAAATTACAACAATGCCGACCACAGTTTTAAATGAGGAACTTCACACTTGTGCGATTTTGCTGCAGCGATTTATTCGAACATTCCCAGTTCTCCTTTTGGTAGTGCCGAAATCGCAGACTGCCACGTTTTGAGAACGAAAAATGTCAATAAAAGGATTTTACAATATTGAAAGAAAATTGAACGTAAGAAAACAAAACATATTTGATGTAGAAAAGTTAAGAATTTTATTTTTGATGAAAAATATTTTTTGTTTGTCTATAAATTGACAATTTTTACTGCGATAAAATCGCTCAGATGTGTGCGTACGTGCGTTTTCGAAGCAGTAACGTTTGTAGCATCAAAAACGGTGCAGTTTCGTTGCGACATAATGCATTGGTGTGTGGATACCTTTAAATTTCGTCATTTTGTTTTTTCCATTACTTAAAATGAAGTTTATTTATTCTTTTGGTAAATTTTGTTTGAAATTATGTGTTTTAAAAAAATTACGATTAAAAAAAACTAAGCTAACCTCTGTTTTTTGCAAGTGTAATTTTCAAAATCCCTTTTTTTTAAATGCGCAAAGCGCTTTTAAATTTGACAGCACTGCAATAAAGTACTAGGAATCCGGGTTCAAAACCAAAAGCCCTTGCCCATTTTTAAATAAATTGGTTTTAAAAATTTCACTTTGATTTTAATTAAACACAAAAACATACACTTCTGGTTAAGTTTGGTTCTGTTTCATTTCGAACTTAAACTGTTTATTATTTTGAAGTTGCTCAATGAATAAAAAGCGGATTTAGTTCTATCAAGGACTTTAAAATCTTTAGTGAGAAGCGGATTTAGTTCGAACAAGGACTTTAAAAACTTTACAGAGATCTATAGTAGGAAAACGGGTTGCGCTGACAATTCAGGGGACGTTTTTAATAGATAGCTAGTTTTATTAGACCCTCTGATTACTTGCTCGCACCTATTGCCAGTGGTCACCAACCGGAGATCTTTCTTTGCTGAAGCAATGGAGTTAGTAGAACTTGAAGCGAATTATATTAGTTTAACGGGGCTTGGATGGGATTCAGATTCCGATTATGAGGAATAGGTGTCACAGTTTTCATTACATAGTGCTTATCATAACTTTAAAACACCCACACATTGAAAAGTTTTGACTATTCTTTTTTTATACCCGAGCGCACTTGTGCACAAGGGTATATTAATTTTGTTCACATAACGGTTGTTTGTAACAGCCAAAACGAATCGAGATAGATATAGACAAATGTATACATAAATGATCAGGATGAAAAAAGAAATCGATTAAGCCATGTCTGTCTGTCCGTCCGTCTGTTCGTCTGTCCGTGTACACGATAACTCGAGCAAAAATTGAGATATCTCAACGAAATTTGGTATGTAGGTTTCCCTTAATCCAAGGTAGGTTGGTATTGAAAATGGGCGAAATCGGACTTTAACCACGCCCACTTCCCATATAACGGTAATTTTCAGAAATACGAAAACTGCGATATTTTAGTAACTACTGGAGATTATTCACTCAAAATTGATATTTATAATAAGTTTTAGACGAAAAATAAGAATATTATAAATTTTTGGAAAATGGGCGTAGCCACGCCCACTTATGGTTACATATGTATATCTCAGTAACCGCTGCACCAATTTCTTCCAAACTTGGCACAGTTGTTCGCCTTGGTACAGCATAAAAAGCCGCCGAAACTTTTTAAAATCGGACAATAACCACGCCCACATCCCATATAACGGTAATTTAGAGAAATACAAAATCTTCGATAAATCATTAAATATTGAAGCTAATTTATTCAAAATTGATGCTTGCAACAATTCTTTACCAAGAAATACGTTTATGGTAAAGTTTTGGAAAATGGGCGTGGCACCGCCCACTTATGACCACATATAAGTATATCGGTAACCGTTCTACCAATTTGTACCAAACTCGGTATGGTTATTGTACTTGCCACGTGTAAGCAAAACGTTGAAAATTATTGAAATCGGACTAAAATAACGGCCGATTCTCATATAACGGTAAATTTAAGAAATGCTTGAAACTTCAATATTTCGAAATTGAAGGACGCTAATTTACTCAAAATTGATACACCTCGGCTTACTATCTAGCGGAAGGTTTCGGAAGGGTGAAAAAACATATATTTAATACATGTGCCGGGTATTTAATGTTCGGCTCCGCCCGAACTTAGACTTTCTTACTTGTTATTATTTAATTTTAATAATTTTTTTCTTTTATAAAAATATAGTTTATTTCTTAACAAAAATCGAATAAAGCTAAGTTTCCAACTTCGTAAAAATATCGATGTTTTTGATAAGATATTTAAAAAAGATTTTGAGTGCAAGTTTGAAGTAACCAGGATATACCGTTGATTTTTTGCAAGTTTTTTGGTGAAGGTGTCGCTCATTTTCTACATATAACAAAAATCGTCGAACATACATCGTATGGAAATACGTAAGTCCTAGCTATTTCAAACTTGCACTTTAATGTACTACAATTAAATGGGTTACAAAACATCATACCAAAAATCCTTTTAAAAGTGCGTATCATAACTATAAGAGGCCAACATATTGAAAAGTTTTGACTATTTATTTTATTAACCGACTTCAAAAAAAGGAAGAGGTTATCAGTTCGTCGGATTTTTTTTTTATGTATGTTACCGCATAACTTTGGCCCACGTTAACCGATAGTTCTCTTTTCCTCGGAAAGGTGGTACCCCAAGGGTGGTCGCATACTTATTTTGTTTAGATCCGATAATTGGATCATGAAGAAATTAATCGTTAATCTTAAATTTTTATATGAGAATTAAGGAGGTCGGTTTTGAATTTTGCTTAAAAATTACTTGTTTTATTTTATTTTAGTTGCTTTTTTTTTATAAAAATATAGCTGATTTTTTAATTAACTAATGTTTTTAATTAGATAAATTACTTGCTTTTCGATATTTCGTATGCTTTGATTTGTAAGTCTCTTTACGTTTAAAACATAATGGGGCATATTCATAGTCGAATCAAAGACGAAACTAAAAACAATTTCGACTTTTTTCAAAAATTTTTCTAAAAAAGTGTTTTCAGAGAGCTGAAATTATTTTTACTTTCAACTTTTTTTGACCATGCATATATCCCATTATGTTTTACACTGAAACGTAAATTTTTGTATCTAGTATTTCCTATCTTCTACTATCTAACTGATCTCTATATAAATGGCTTCACCTGTTTCATGCTCTTTCCTAGTGATTACAAGAAATACACACTTTGTTACTGTTATTACATTTTATCGCTTTTGACTTAGTTTTCAGTATTGCGAATTCATTGATAAAGCTATCCTCAAATCGAAAGGACTCGTTATCCCGATTATATTGTAACCTAAACTTACCTATTTTTAATAAAATTAGCTGGGGAAATACTCTATAAAAAAATTGCCAACTAATGAGTTAAAATATGGTAAACAATGCATTAAGTCAAAGTCGTAAATGGGTTCAATTATTCATAATTTGCACAATAATAAAATCAAATTAACTTAACATAAGATATTACAAAAAACTGGGTCACCAATGGGTTAATGCATGATCAATAATGGGTTAAGACGTTAAAAATTTATTCTTAAAAAGTAGTTCAAGCTATTCTAATTGAAAGAAAATGATTTCAGAATTTTGAGCACCAGCTTATATGGGGCTGCCCAGTGTGCATCGTGAGCGTTTATCTAACAATCCAGCGATACGAAAGGAAAAGAATTTTGGTAAATCCATCAAGTAGTCAAGGATAATTGTAACAATTGGTGTCAGAAGTGGGATTGTTAAATAAATCCCATTGGAGAAAGTCCTGAAAATGGCTAAAATTCTAAAGCTAAAAATCGAGGAACTCAAACAGGAGTTGAAGAAGCGAAATTTAACAACCTCCGGAAGAAAATTCGAGTTATTATCACGGCTGCGAGAGGCTATGGAAGCAGAAGGCATCGACGTGGACAAATATGACTTCCAGGGTAAACCCGACGATACATCCGCAAAGAACGAAGAAAAGGTAGATGCTGGTTGTTCATCGAAGGATATGGAGCAATCGTCCACGAAGGTTGAAGAACAGCAAAAGGCAACAAAGGCATCAACAGCTATGGACACGTTATTGGCTGCCATGTCACAGATGTCATCGCAAATTTCAGAGCAGGTGTCATCACGGCTAGAAACCCAGCTACAGGCACAAGAGGCACGCATATCATCCCAGCTAGAAGCACAGGATGCAAAAATTACAAAAATACAGGATAAAATCGAAGAGGGACAGGACAAAGTCGAGGCTAAGGTAGAGGGGTTGTGAGGACGTCTCCGCGATTTGCAGTTGAATCGTCCAGCTACTTCGACGAACGCTCCGAAGGTAAAAACTCCATCCTTCGACGGCACGATTCCTTCCCAGGTGTTTAAGCTCCAGTTCGAAAAAACGGCAACAGCAAATAGGTGGAGCATGGAGGATAAGTCCGCTGCGTTATTTGTTGCGTTAAAAGGTCCTGCAGCGGAAATCTTGCAAACCGTTCCCGAGTATGAAAGAGACGACTACGATGCGTTGCTGGGCGCTGTGGAGAGACGTTATGGTAGCGAGTACAGGATACAGATTTACCAGAGGGAGCTGGAGTATCGCTACCAAAAAGCCTATAAGTCTCTACAGGAATACGCCTCTGAGATTGAGAGATTGTCTCATTTGGCAAGTGGGGACGCATCTGGTGAGCACCTCGAAAGGGTCAAAATTCAGAGATTCATCAGCGGAATGCGGGACATGTATGCCAAGCGAGAGACATATGCGAATCCAAAGCCAATAATCCAATAAGGGACCATTTAATTGCTATGCAAATCTAGAACACTTTTATACATTTATAGTGTTTTCTTTTCTCGAAATAATGTTGCTTTTATTCTGCCCTGCGCCAGGGCTGTTGAGTTTTCGTGTTCGTTTCTCAGCATCTTCACAGGCATATTGCGTGCTTTGCTAAAGTGTTACACTCTCACAATGTTGCCTTATAAGCAGGTGACATTTTTTTCGAGAAAAGAAAACGCCATTAGTCTTGCCCAATTCGCCAAGTTTTAAAGTTTTGTAATCGAAGTCAAAATCTACTTCTGTTTTTTTTTTAACGCCACGCCAGCGCGTATATTGTCTAATATCTTTAAATCACTACTACCAACAGTTGTCATTTTTTTACTGAATAAGCGGCCTTTTAATTGCTAGTTAGATAGTTAAACCCTTTTAAAATTTTGACTTTTTTAATATTTTGTCATACGAGTGTCACGTAACACCAGTTTGGAAATAGCCATATATCTAAATACTTATTGCACGCCTCTACTTTCGTATAACGGTAAATTTAGAAACCGCAAAAAATGTGCTTCTTCGCTCCAATTTTCAAGAATACATAAACAGACTTAAATTTTATTTAGTTAATATATGTAATATATGTATGTGTTTGAAACCACTATTTACTAATCAAATGATTCATAATCTGGGACATCCGCATTTAATTTCATTTACCACTATTTTGAAAACTGAGCAAATTGGCGTGACCAAGTCCATGGCCCTTTAAATATTATATAAACATCCGAAATCTTAAAAATCTTTGAGATAAATCTCGTCCAAATTATTATTTTTTTACTTGATCACTGAAGTAATGAATAACTGAAAACTCATACGGGAAAGTTATCGCCTTTGTATCTCGAAAACGTGTAGTCTTATTGAAAAATTATATATGAACGTGAGATACTAAATTTAATAACCTTTCACTTGATATATCGTCTAGTTTATAACAATTAACGCATTCTCTAGATATTATCAGCCAAAGTTTAATTTTCCAAATTCATAAACTTTGAATCAATTTCCCGGGCTAAAGATATAATAATAATAATAATATAATAGATTGGCGCTTACACATATGTTAGTGTTTGGCCGAGCCTCTCCTCCGACTTGTGGCGTGCACCTTGATGTTGTCACACAAAGCGGAAGGGCCTACAGTTTTACGCCGACTACGAACGGCGAGTGTTTTTTATGAGAAGCTGTTTTTCATGGCAGAAATACACTCGGAGGTTTGCCATTGCCTGCCGAGGGACGACCGCTGTTAAGAAAAAACCTTTTTCTATATTTTTGCGATGTTGCTTTGACCAGGGCTTGAACCCAGGTGCTGATGAGTGAAAGCGTGCACTTCTTACCACTACACCACAGCGGCCGACGCTTACCACTACACCACAGCGGCGGGCTAAAGATATATTTTGAATTAATCTTTCGTGGCCAATTATTATTGGCTTAGACCTAAGACAACATAATATTACTATTACTGTACGATAAAATGGCTTTTATTTCCCCCCATACAAAATTGATCCAGCCTAATGTATACTAAGGATTAATTATAATATCATTCGGAGAACATTTTGAATATTTACTTGAAATTCACGGTTATATTTGATCTTTGAAGGATTGTAACAGAATTCGCATAATGTTACATGACCACAGCGAATATATACGATTTCGCACGGATTTATTTTACAGTTTATACTGATTTTGAGATTTCCAGCATTTGGAACTCCCGAGGACCGTCAGAAGTGTATGCGTTCGAATATTCCTTAAAAAACTCGATCAAACCATCATCGAATTCGTCCTCAATTTCAATGTCCAATCCGTCTTCTTTATCATTTACTAATGAAGTTTTCTCGACTACCCTTTCTAAAGCCACCTTCGATATATTGTTCAATATTTATTTGGTCCTCTCACAATAACTTGTCGGTTTCAGAATCCCGGAATCGGTTTCAGAATGACCGGTGGCTGATAACCATCATTCATAACTCGCAAAAATTGGGTAGACAAATGTTTTCCGAATGCATCATTAGCTTTCTAAAGCCGAAGTGGTGCATTCATTCAACATTTTTTAAAAATAAAGCACACAATTAAAAAAGAACCGTATAAGGCATACGATTTCCACACACCGATTTTAACCAACAGCCTCGAAAACATTCGAAAATTTGCTGCATTAATGGAAAATAATTGAAACTCATAGCTTGTGCTACCAAAATCTTATATCTATCCATTATTTTATCTCGTGGAAAAAGTGGTAAAAATAATAATCTCATATAGATCACCTCGGCTTTCGGAAAACTGACCTTTTTTTTCAAAAAGTTTTAAGCGAAAATATCTAATTTTGCGCCGGACTTCGAGCTTTGACACTAAAATTTTAAAAAGTGGGGTTCAGCGGCTCATTTAATATACAATATTATCATGGAACTTATGTCTGACATAACTCCCATGAATCAGATCTGTGTGTGTCATACATAACTTCCATGGAACTTATGTCACGGTTTGGTGGAAGTTATGTCGAAACCCCGTCTCAGTGGATTTGCGTCGTTGATAGGCAAATTGTTTCTTGTTCACAGGCCGTTCCCTTAGGTTGATTCTCTGATATGCTGATCGAGTATTTTCTCCATGCGTTTTAAGAGAAAGGAATACAATGCAGCGACAAAAATTTCTGGTAAGAACTGTCTTCATTTTTATTATGGCAGATGCACGCTGTAAACTTTGATTTTTTTGGATTATGACACGCAGCAAACTAGTAGTCAAATATTTCTCTTTATTCGATTCTTAAAAACTTTAGAAAGTATACGCACACCGAGCAGAGCTCTTACTATCGGAATATCTCCGTTGGAGGAACCACCTAGACTTCTGATAATTTGCAAGTAATTTCATTTTGAATTACAGAATAAGTATATGAATTTTCAGAAGTGTATGTAGTGGCTAGGGCATTCAATCCCGTCCCGAAATCCCGGGATTAGAGCTCCGGGATACCGATAGTTTTATTGATTCATTAACACAGTGAAAGAGATGTGGACAACGAAAAAAAAGAATTCATCTGACATGAAACACGAGAAATACAGAACATAAAAACTTGGAACTTGATTGATTTTGAACTTGAGCCACTTGCACTTGGAAGTGAATTTCAGGACCTGCCTGAATAACTGTACTTGTTCAAATATTTTGTGCAAGAACTGTGTAATAACGAAAAATCTGGTAGCAATTGAAAACACAACAAGCTTTTAGAGTGTGACAGAGTTGTCCTTCATTTTACTTTGTTGGCCTTTTTAGGAAAAGGATTTCTGCAAATATGAGTAAATGCTTTTGACAAGTAAAATATGTAAATATTTTAGAATAAAAATATTTAAACATTAAATTACGTACTATTTTGCTAACTGGCAATCTGTGTGGTTTGAAAAAGGCGAACCTACTGTACAATGCAAAAAGTTGTGGTGAGTCGAAATCCCGAAAAATGTCGGGACCCCGGGATTAGAATTTTTAAATCCCGAATTCCCGGGATTGTTAAAATGCTTCTGAATTGAATGCTCTAGTAGTGACATAATTGTTGCCAAATTGTTTTGCCTTTTGACGGCTCTTTAACTTCCACCCAGACTTTTAACAATTTTTTTTGCCTACATTCTTATGTTATCTTCGTTTATATTGTAAACTTTCAGAACTTTTCCTAAAAAAAATTGCATGTTTAACACCCTGTAAAAGTTAAAATTTCTACTTTGCTGGGTCACCTCCACCCCTATGTAGCCAGCTCTTAGACTACATTACTGAATCCTTCGTAATTACGATTTTCGATCTACGAAAATACTATTACTGAATCCGAATAGCTACGAACGTGAATTCGAAATTCGAAGTACGAAATTTTGTTGGGCTGCTGGACGGCTATTAACAAATGCATTGTGGTCTAAAAAAAATATGGAATTGAAATTGCAAATTTATTTAATTTATCTTCTCTGAATTAACAACAAATTATACTTTCAAAGCCAATATTTCTTTCATGGGAAATGGTTGTGCGCCAAAAATTTTCCGCGGAATTTTAATTGTCCATATTCGTAAGATATTGATGTTTCCTAGCGATTAAATTCCTTACAATTTATTATCAGTTACCAATACAAAATGTATTGTCACTTAGAATACATTAGAAAGGTACTAAAAATGTATTGTTTACTTTGCTCTAGATCTCGAAACCTCAAAATGTTGCATTCGAATTTGGCAACAATGTTTGCGAGTTGCTCAGATTCAGTGATAGCAGTTTTTTTTATTCGTAGCAAGCATTCAGAATCGTAGATTTTGTACGATGGATTCAGTAACTGGCTCAATGGTATTTCGTACGGTATTAAGAGAGCGAGTGGGGGAGAGTGCAGCTTTCAATCATAAACTGAAATGAACTCAAGTAACCATTGAATGTATATAAGTATAAGGACTGTGCCGAATAAAATTGCCCGCTACATAAATGATTATATGTTTTGAACCAGATGTCAGATTTTCAAAAACCAAAACATATTATTTTAAAAGCTTTTATTTACTTTCACCAGTGTGTAATCAAGTCTTGCAATAAATTTTTAACCAACTTCCCGATAAGCTAGAGAACTGAAACTTCAAACGTAGCTCAGAACCCGATGGCAATGCAATACAAATAAAGATGAACCAGTACGCTAGGTGGCGCAGGTGCCGAGATATTTGAAAACCGCGTATTTATGGTCCGATATGGTTCACGATTGAGAGAATACAAAGGTTGCGCCGATCTCGGACCGCTATTCCTCTCTTAACGAGTTTGACAGAATCGTTGTTTGCATGACGTCACACTTGTGCAACTTGTTTACGTTTTCCTCGCAACATTTTTTTCTTCTTCTTCCATTCTTGCTCACGTTTTGGCATTTCTCGCTCGGAATTGCACCAGTCAGTGACGTCACACAAAAGTTATTCTCAAAAATCCTCTCTGATCGGCGCAATCTTGTATTCTCTCATTCTTGGATATGGTTCATATTTGCATTACATGGAAGAAAATATGTAGCTCCACAAAAAATTTTGCCGTTATGTGGCGCGAGGTCGAAATATTTCAAAACCCTTTATCTATGGTTCGATTAAGTTTATGTTTAGAATACATATTGCTTGTTTGAAAAGGAATAACTCTACAAAAAACTTTGCTGATAGGTGGCGCAGGAGTCGGTATTTGGAAACCCCGTACTTATGGTCCGATTCGATTCAAATTGGAACAAAAACAGTTTTTTCGCTTTTATTAATTTCTTAAAAAAAATTTAGTTCAATGACTTGTTTAGAATTATTAACAAATTCATATCAAATGGTAAGAAACAAGAACTTTTATTTCAACCGACTTCACAAAAGGAGAAGGTTATCAATATATATAATAAAAAACTTTAGTTTCTCTGGAACCCCGCTCATTTGCTTAGGGTAGTCTCTGACACCCTCACAGCTGCTGGAGACCACTTTCTTTAAAAATCTTGAAGGTCCTTACCACTTGTTTCTTTACCTCCATTTATCTAGTGGAAACTATAGTGGATAAATCATGTAAGCGCAGGAATGGAAGCTATCTTTTTTGTAAGCATTTCTTCGTCTATAAATCACTGTTGATCGTCCCGGACGACGCGAATGAGCCGCTTTTCGTGCCACAAATTCAGACGGCCTGCAAACAAAGATTTGCAGGGAAATTTCGTGACTTTTTTGCTCTAAAATTTTCAGCACTATTTCGGCTGTATGAAATTCTTCTCCTGGAAGGTGCCCAAAATCCACTAATACGTATTTCTCGTCGACCATTGTGAAGCGTAGGAATTTCCCGACAAAAAATTTTTATCAGCAATTTAACTCGTTCTTTTGTAGTATCGTTCATGACAGAATTTTTATCTGGAACTCTTCCACCTTGTATGTCTTCAGTCCTACTTCTTTCTTAGTTCTATACAAAAAAAGATTCTGCGAAGTTGACCTTACTTGCCAACTTCTATTCAGCAATGTTGGGATCTTTATGTAGTGTGGTAAAAATTGTATTTGCCTAATCGCAATCATGTAACCCTTTCTGTTTAGCAGAACCTTTCTTTCGAGCAATATGTCGGTTGGATTTGAACCGTTTTTGCAACCCGGAAACCTATTTTGCGATAACAACACGGAAATCTATTTTGTGGCAAACTTTAATCATATTTTCTCGCATTTACAATTTCCTTGCCATTTTCATTATTCTCTGGCATGTAATGCAGAACTAATATGGTACAAAAAAATTTAATTTGAAAATTTTATTATTACAATATGGGGAAACTGTATGACGGACAATTTTATTCGGAGTGCAAATAGCACTTTTTTGCACAGGAATGAAGTACATACGTAATGCTCATTGTGAATTTAAAGCATTTGTTGATGTTAAAATGAAAGCGTACAATTGTAGAAAAATGTGTATACGTATTCTCCTCGAAAGTCAAAATAAAATTAGGGGAAGACGCAATTGTGTTTGCTGAGAGATGGTTAATCAAAAATACCAATATGATTTCGATGATGCTGTGTTTGCCCAAGTAATAAAGCATTCTCACTCTCTTCAGGATTATCGCTGACTCCGGCATATACACTCATATCTGCTTCACCTTCACATTCCACATCATCGCAATCTTCCTCCTGCTGCGGAAATGAAAATGTCACATTAATCGGCCGTGCCAATTTATTCTTATACTGATGTTCAAAAAGTATTGGATTGTAAAGTGTGTTCTTCCACTGCCGGCTCAGCACAATGACGCCCTAAAATGAGTAAGTTTCTTCATATTAATTGTCATAAGTAGTTTTGTGTCGAGCAGAAACAAACCTGACGCAACGTATTCAAATGTGGCACGTCACTTTTCTGGAAGATTTGCTCGACTTTTTGTACACCTTCGTCTAGCACTAGTTTTTGCATTATAAAGCAGAGTTGACAACTCGGATCCTCTTGTAAAGTTTTCGAAAGCAGCGTGTAGTTGTTGACATAGCGACTCTGTGATTCAACCGAAGGAAATTATAAATGCTTCACCACTTGTATTTTCGAACTATTCAAACCTTTTTGATTTTGGGACTGCGCTTAATTTTTTCGTTATCCAACGCATCTGCCATTAGACAGGCGGCTATGGCGGTTTGGCGCGTATGCAAGGCCCGCATTAGTGATACAATTTTAATAGCTAAGCGGTTGCTGGGGTTCATCCAGGCAGTGATGGCGGGAGAAGCTGTGCTCAGAAGATTCCAATCTAGTCTGGAAAGTAGCGACATAATAAAAAATAATAATGAACTAGCGTACCCGGTAAACTTCGTCTCGCCCAAAACTAATTTTTTTGTTGCAACATTTGGTTCGGTTTTCTACCCAATTTAGCCGGTCGGCCCAAAAAGTTCTAGCAACACTGCTCACAGTACTGAGTTGAGTATACTCTGTATACTCACTCGGCTAGGCCAAACGAGTGAACGAGGAAGGCGCGCTCGGAGTGTACTATACAACAAATGCCATTTTGTGCATAAAAATGTGTGAATCTATGTCAACAGATTATGTATGAATATATCACGACGTAGAGCAAAGGAGCTTTTTGGAAAACACAATCGTCCACACTGAACATTTTGAGTTAACTTTGACGGTTGTTTGATTACCAATAAAAATTCGAAAAAAAAATATTCAAAATCAAGTGTGTTTCAATTTGTTTTGTGCGAATGTCTGCTTCATGATATTAATGCATACGGATTACTTAGAGACTTTAAAATATTTAGTTCGTATGCACTATTTATCTCTGCGTACGAAGATACCTGATGGGAAATAACTAATTACCGGCTTGGCCTCTATTTTGGTGGGGAGACATGCATACAATATTGATATTTTTTGATAGTTTTAAATTTAATATTTTTGAGAATATAAATTTTTTGAACGCTGGCGTGTCAAATGAAAGCTTTTGGGTCTTTCTGATTGGCCGGAGCAGAAAGCTTTCTGATACAACTCAAACGAGTTAAATGATTTAACTGGTTCAATTTTCAATTTAACTTGTTTATGAACATGTTTTGTTCATTTAAGGGTGGTATGTAGCTCTCAAGAAATCGGTCAAGAAAAATTTGCCATTATTTCGTGTGTGTGTCCAAGGAATTTTGACATTTTTGATACTTCACAGCCTGTTGCCTCACTCTTTCCTCAAGAACAATGGAAAATTTCTTAGCCATTTCTTGTACGTCATTTTGTATGGAATTTTAGCTTTTCTTGAGAACTGCATACAGGCCTTTAACTGGTTCAAGCCAATTTAACATTTTTAGCTCGTCAGTTTGAACGTAGTATTATTTATAGCCATTATTAGTATTATTATTAGTAGCCATGATAAAAAAATAAGAAGGTAGAACCGCTGAGAGGAATTTTTCATATTCTTGACGTTTGCAAGCATTTTAATTTTAAAATTTTAGACACAAGCTCACACACACATTCTCATTTTCAATCTCAAACAACAACAGCTTTGAAAAATTCCTTTTTTTTACTCTCAATTTTATATGATTTTAAAATGTTGGCCGACGAATTGAGAGAACGGTTTTACCAAGGCATATTCAACAAGGTAGAAGTGAAAACAGAGAAATTAACCCTTTGTTATGCATTTACCATATTTGATAGAACTCAACATCTTTGAAATGAAAGTTTTTGTAAATATGAAAATATTTAAAATCTCATTAGAATCAGCTTCATTTTATTTATTGAATTTTGGGTTTAATGTAAATATGGGAATGCATACTTACACAAAATTACACACTAAATGAAACACACTCATTTATAAAACCGTTTTGACAATTTTCTTGCTTTTACTATCCCAATGTTTTTGAGCATTTATTTTTTTATTGAAATACTTATTAAATTTTTGCTATTCGAAATTTCCTTTCCATTAAATTTATTAAAAATTACTTTCAGTTTCTTTATGTCAACAAGGAATACTGGTTTAGGTTTTATCAGACCACCATTTGAAGTTTGGCCTATCCATGTATGTATATGAAAGGGAGATTTTCTTTTCATATTCGGTATGATAAATCCTGCACCTGGGACCAAACGCGTCCACTTAGAAATACTCGGCTGCGATGGGCAACAAATAAAGTCTCGACCACACGTGAAGAGTCTCCTAATGAAACATCGCAGCAATTTGCCCACCGTTGCCGCTTCACTTGACAATCCGAATGTTTAAAATAACGCACAAGTTTTTTGTCCAGGCTCTTGACAAACACAACGCACCGCTCGCAATTCCTTTTCTTTTTATATGTATTTGAAATCAGTCGCACAGCTCACAATTGAAAATTTATATAAAAAAAAATTTTTGAATAGTATAGGGTTAAGAGTTGACATTTCAGTCGCAGTTCAAAAGAGAGAAATGTCGAAATCCCTTCTACCTTGTTATGCCTTGGGTTTTACCTTACTATGTTTTTATCATGGTATTAGCTTTAAGTTTATTGGGAGCTTTGACAATTTTTCCCTGAAATCATTTGACGCTGAGAGCTTGCTGGTGTATTTGTTTTTAACCGGCTTCACAAAAAGAAGAAGGTTATCAATTCGTCGGAATATTTTTATTAGTTTTTTTATGTATGTTATCGCATAACTTTGGACCACGTTAACCGATTACTATAATTCTTTTTTTTTTTTTAAAGACAAGTGTTACCTCACAGGTGGTACCATTCAAATTTGGTTTAAATCTGATCATTGGATCATGAAAAGATTAACGATAATCTTAAATTCTTATATGGGAATTGAAGTCGGTTTTGTTTTTTGCTTAAAAATTACTTGTTTATGCAAGCATTTGTTGAAAATGCAGTCTCACATAGAAATGTAAAAGTAAAAGTCACTCGCATTTTTAGTGCGATCTTGCCAACAGAAGTGTTTTCTTCATCTAGATTCTAGAACTCTCTTGGCCCCCCTTCGTAGCATTTAATATTCAAAGTGCTGTCTTCACTGATATCCAGAAGGTTTTCAAAAGCTTAATTTGTCATCTCAGTAGGTTTACTTTTCGGGTCGCATGAAAACGGGTTTGTTATCCAGCTGTAGACATCCTCAGAGTCAATGTTGGAAAAATATTCGACAAAGCTTTTTTCTAAACCTTCCAAGTTAACGCTGGTAATGCGCGTTAACGCTAAGAAAACAACTTTTACAGGCAATTTCACAAAAGCAATTTAAGTGAAAAATGGTTTTAAATTTTGGAATTTTATATGGAAATTGACAGAAAATAAAAAATAATTTCCCATTTAAATTGCTGGTGGAACCGAAGTTACATACGTTTCACTGATCTAAGCTTGCTATACAGTTGAATGCGAGCGCTAGCGTGAACGTTCGCAAAGGCAAAATGCGCTGGCCCAATGCAGGCTTGCTTTGCTTGCTTAGCTTTGAAAACTGTCAAAAGTTATTTGGAATAGACTAAAACGTATGAAGGGTGGTCAAATGGCAGCTTTGCTTCACTTGCTTTAAGCGCCTCAAAGTTTCAAATAGGCAAATGTTTTATTTGAAAGCGTTTCGTGGGCTTTTGACAAAAAGATATGTTCCCGTTATAAATCAATTCAAACAAACTGCTGCAGACTTTTATGTACAAAAATTGTCTTACGTAATTTAAAAAAATATATGTATAATATTAGTAATTCAAAGTTTAATAAAAAGTAATCTATGCTTCCATATTTATATTTAACATGTCGCTGGCTTAAAGTGAAAAGTTGCTAAGTCCCATTTTACAAATTTTACAGGAACTTTGAATACAACATTTTGCGTGTTTAAAGCAAAGCAAAACTCCATAAAAATCAGAAGGATTCGATCTCTGTTAAAAAATTTCGTATTATTTTGGCCTTATTGCATATTCAGGGCCTCTTTTGGACTTATAAAATTTATCTTTCATTGAATATAAACGAGAAAAAACAAAACAAGTACCTTAGTCCTTAATTTCTCTTACATTCTATGTCAAAATTTGAGGCTTCATAAAATGCAGACTTATCAACTTTTCACACAAAGCTAGCGATATTTATGATGTCAAGCTACTGGTAAGTCGTCTCTTGAAAAATCGATTTTTTTTTGAGTTTTTTGTTTCTAATAAATGTACATATATGTAGTAATATATGTATGTATAATTGTTATCATTCCTTTGAAATGCAAAAATTAATTCACATTCATTTAAAAATAAATCTGAAGGGATGGTTTTGTATTTCTTTTTTTTTAATTTTCTGGAATTTGATGGCAAAATTATTCTTAGTGTAAGGAAACAGACCTTGACTTTTTGGCCCCTATTATGAGTTGCATTCGATATTCGCGTTAGTTTCATTGTCACTTTTCGGGCGCCATATTAACTACCTGACAATTAAGCAGATTGTGACATTTCGTGCTAAAATACGTAGTCCCAAAAATATTTTTTTTGTCAAAAATAAATAAATCACAAAATGAACAGAAAATTTGTCTTTGTTGCGAGCAGCTAGGAAAATTAAAATTTATACATGTGCACCTCTTTATATTTGCAACAAAAGCAACCTTCCGTGAAATTAAAAAAACGCAAAAACTATTTAGTATTAAATATACATTTGTATTCATTATAAAGCCAATCATGGTAAAAGGATTTGGACACAATAAAGTAGATGTGCTTCGCAAACGTTAATTTGGAGTAAAATTAACGCCCAAGTAAGTCTTTAATTTACTTCGTACCTTGTAAGAAGAAGGATCGGATTGGTTCTTCATGTTGATAAACGATTTAGCATGTAATTTACTTTTCGTATATCCAGTTACTCCTAATCGAACTTCATCGCAGAGCAATGGAGGGCCCTGGTGCTACAGGTCCCCGAGCAGTTTCCTTTGTGTAGGTTTGTGTAGGGAATATATGCTACCGGTGAGCTCTTAGAATTTCAATGCGAGGAGCGCCAACCTGCTGTCAGATATGGTTCAGTGGCACAAACCTCAGACTCACAGCGTGTCAAAATCGGCCATCTAAGTTAAATGCTAAAATTCCTGCCCTGCACCATGGCCCACAGTTTTACATAGATTACAGTTTTTGAAATGTTTGAAGGAACTAAGACAATTTTGGTCAAAATGAATGGACATTTACTCCTTATTGCTCCAAATTATCTATTTACAATTTGCTAATCAATACCAAAATAAAATTAGAAAAAAATCCAAAAGTGTTCTTTTTTAGGATAACCTTTTTTAGAATAAGATACTTGAACAGAAAAATAAAGGAGTGTAAATATTTAAATATCTGCAAAAGTGTAAATAAAATTATAACCTAAATTAATGCTTTGTTTCATGTTTTGTTCGTTTAGAATAAAATGACTTTGGAAAACAAAGCATTATTATTTATTACCCTCTAAAGCTTTTTTATAAATAAAATTGTCAAAACTGAATTTTACTTTATTATCTCATCTCTGTAGGATATTTAAATGGTTAATAAAATCTTTTAAATTTGTTCATCGGACAATTTAACTTGACATTTTTATATGTACATTATTCCCTTCTAATAAATCCCAAATATTTAATAAAAAATCTCCATGCCCAAAAAATTACAATGTGGCAAAGCTATACTTAATGTTTTCATCTGGAGAAATGTCAAAAATCTGCTTTATAATCAAAAAATAGTAGTAATGAAACTACCTTCTTTTTTGTATCATGTTCGAAACACTGCACTTAAACTCTCACCCTTTCTGCTCCTGGCCAGTTTTTTGAGCCCTCATCCTCTGACGAATCGTTCAACCAGAACTCCGTTCTGCTAATTAAAATTTTTTTGACCACGCTTTTATAAACTCACTTCCTTTTTTATTTCATTTTAATTTGCACAAATTTACATATGTACATATGTATAAGCACACTATTTAGTTTGCTCGATCTGTAAACAAAGCTTCTCAGCGGTGAAAAATATACTATTGTGAACAACCTAAACAAGCGAATTCATCGAATAAGCGCTATAATACCAAATGAAAATTCGTTCGATAAGCACTTTCGACCACAGTGGAAGATCGAATGCTACTCATAATAGGGGCCTTTAACTACACAGCTGGTTGCTCTGACATTTACTTCAAAAACTCGTTTGGCCAAATGACGGCTTGGTACGCTGTCAAAGCTACCAGCTATGTAGTTAAAAAATTAAGGTATGTTCCCTTACACTAAGAATAATTTTCCCACAAAATTCCAGAAAACTAAAAAAATACAATCTTTTCAGATTTATTTTTAAATTGATGCGAATTTGAATGCAGGTACATTTATTAAAAATAAAAAAAACTCCAATTTTTCAAGAGACGACTGACCAGTAGTTTGACATAATAAATATCGCTAGCTAGCAAGAGAAATTAAGGATTAATGTACTTGTTTTATTTTCTCTCATTTATATTCAATGAAAGGCAAATTGTCTAAGTCCAGAAGAGGCACCGAAAATCCGATAAGGCCAAAATAATACGAAATTTTTTAACAGAGATCGAATCCTTTTGATTCATATGGAGTTTTGCTTTGCTTTAAACACGCAAAATGTTGTATTCAAAGTTCCTGTAAAATTTGTAAAAGTGGACTTAGCAACTTTTCAGCCAGCGATATGTTAAATGTAAATATGGAAACATATAATCATTTTTATTAAACTTTAAATAAGTTATATTATATATACTTTTTTTAATTACGTAAGAAAATTTTTGTACATACAAGTCTGCAGCAGTTTGTTTGAATTGATTTAGAACGGGAATATACCTTTTTGTCAAAAGCCTACGAAACGCTTTCAAATAAAACATTTGCCTATTTGAAACTTTGAGGCGCTTAAAGCAAGTGAAGAAAAGCTGCCATTTGGCCAGCCTTCATATATTTTAGTATATTCCAAATAACTTCTGACAGTTATCAAAGCGAGGCAAGCAAAGCAAGCCTGCATTGGGCCAATACCTTTAAGGCTGATTCACATACAACTTTCTTCGCTTTGCTTGATAGTTCTTTGCTTCGACATATAAGATCGATGTAGGCATATGCATGAGTATGCTCACATAAGAAACGTTTGAAGCAGAGCAAAGCAAAACCAAGCAAAATCTTGGGCAACTCTCAACTTTTGCCCGCTTTGGCAATCAGCTGTCTACATTTATCTTTTCTTGTGCGCTTGCATTTGCATTTAATGACAAAAATAGGGTAAATAGGAATTTTTATTGCAATTATTAATGCATATTATATATTGCTATCAATTTGACAGATAAAAAATTTTGAGGAAAAGGAGAACACAAAAGCTGTCAAAGCGTTTATTGTAGCATAACTTCTGCTTTTCGCGCTTTGTTGTCAAAGTTTGAACTGTCAAGCAAAGCGAGGAAAGTTGTATGTGAATGGCCCTTAAAGAATTCCATTTGTATTCTTGTGGACGCTCACATACATCTGTCAAAATTTGTCGTTCACATGCGAATGCTTTGCGTACGCACACAGTTGAGTGTGCGCTTGAAAAAAAGGCATATTATGCATTTGAAATCAGTTTTTATTCTATAATTCTGAAAGATTTTTTATTTCCCTATCTTTTCATGCATCAACTATTGCAAAAAGTTAAGTAATAACGAAGATATCGGTCAAAATAACGAGCTCACGCTCACGTTCTAATTGAACTGTATAGCAGGCTTTACTTTCTTTATTTATGGGCTTTTCATGCAAATTGCTAAACATTCTAGAATATACATGTCACCAATAAAAAAAACTCGACGTGCTACAAAACACCAAAGATGTATTTCAATTTTGCAAGCCTCTGTTATCTTCGCATCGTCATCCAATACGGGTTTTAAATCTAGTGGCGGCATCTTCCTGGTCGCCAGGGAATACACCGACGGATCATACAGTGACTTCTCGTGGCATTTTCTGCCTCTTGCTTCATCATAGACATCAATCATTTCGTTTTTCCAACCACTGCAAATATCCGCACACTTGCTGCGTTTTTCTGTACAAATTTGTCGATAGCTTTAAAAATTTTCGTGGTGTAAGTCTCAAGTACTTCGCTCATCAAAAGTTCTTCTTCGATTCGAATTGCGAATGGGTACCTCACTAACACAAGAACATTATGTCCCACTAAGTCGGTACTTTCGTCAAGTTGCAAACTAAAAAATTCACAAGTTTTCAAACTTTTTATAAGTTCGTTCTCGACTGCCACTAAAATCGTGTTGATTCGCTCTTTCACAGTGTGATTGTGAAGTTCCAAATAATAAGTAACATATACACGTGCGCGAACCTGCTGCGCTTGTTACCAGAACGGCCCAGCCAGTAAAAAATTCGAAAATTAATCCGAAAACGGGAATAAAAGTGGATGAAACGCGGATTAGGTCTACAAAAATACCGAAAATGGTTGTGAAAAGGGTGCGTTTTCGGCTATTTTTCTGAAAATTTTCTGATCCAATTTTTCGTTGACAAAACGTACTGGTGAGCTACGCTTAAGAGCGAAATACACCACACAAGCGGCTTGACAAACCAAGCCAGATATCCCTTTGCTGCAAGCCATTTTTGTTGTGTATGGGGTTTGACGAGCCGCTGAAGGTAATTTAAATAAAAATCAAAATTTTTTGATTTTCTGGCCACCATGTTGAAGTTTGATCAAACCGCTTGCGTTGTGTATGGAAAGTTTAAAGAATTTGCCCGCACCACTAGTATACTGTAGCCACTAGCGGCACCCCAGGCATACGCTCGCGGCACCCACTTTGGGAAAGCCTGTTGTAGAGGACAAAGGTGGCGCCCATCTCGGTACCACTATTCTGCTCTCACTGAATTTGACGAATTATGACGTCACACTTGTGCAACTTGTTTGCGTTTTTCTTGAAAAATTGATTCTTCTTCCTTCATTCCTGCTCGCGTTTTGGCATTTCTATCTCGCAAATACACCAGTGTGACGTCACACAAAAATTACTCTCAAAAATCCTCTCTGATAGGAGCAATCTTGTATGGAGGGAGAAGACGGCCAACATCGCAGAATTAAAAACGTACCATACCAGCGCGGCTACACAAGCGCGAGGAGGCTAATAAAAAAAGACCAAAAAAGAAAAAAAACAATAATTGAATTATTTATTAACGTTGAATTAACACGTCACTCCAACCAGTCATTCAACCGCGAACCACCAAAGAGTGAACACGAGGATTTCGGAGCTTTTTAGAAAATTATAATACAACATGAAAAAAAACTATGGACCGCAGCGAGAGATGGAAGAGCAGCGTAAAGCGGGTACGCGAACTCGTGGAGGAGGAGAAGGAAAAACGTCCTCGTCCCCAAGTCCTAGGGCCGCAGCCCACCGCCGGTGTACGAAACGTCGCGACTGCACGCGCCGACCCCGCAGCGAGGCACGCGGAACTGACGAGCACTGCCGCCGCACGCCGCGCCGCAGTCGACGCGAAACGCGCTGCCACGGTACTCGCCGTCACCACATACGCGACTAACGCGCAAGCAAGACATCTAGCATCCGCCACAACAGCGTCATCACCAAGCGTGCCCTCACAGTGTCTACGCCAGTGATTCCCAAAGTGGTCCAGGTGGACCCCACGTTGGCGTAAAAAAAATATGAGGGTCCATGAGTTGTAAGTGGGTAAAGGAACCAAAATAATGGTTTCTTGATAGCTTCTTTATTTAACTTTAATTTTTTTAGTGGTGTATTGTGCTCTTGTCGCACCGCTGCACTAACGGTCACTTTGTGTTTTCATAGGTGGGAAAGCCTTAAAGGCCACCTGCAGACTAAAAAGAACCGGATGTTGGTAAAACACTAAGAGGGCGCGACGGAAGTTGCTGGCGGCAGAGATTTAAGCACTTGTGTAGTTTCAATGCTTACCTTTGTTGAAGAGATTCTATAATGTTAATTCAATCACTGTGACCGGACTCACACATTGTCGAGTCTTCACTGATTGCTCCAAAATGACTCTGGGTCATGACCTCGGCTCTTTTTCGAAGTTAATGGTATCACCATTCTTCACTTTTCTGTTGGGGAATATGTATTGGTCTTCCAGGCTGAGGTAATTGCAATCCTCAAAGCCATGGACTACGTAGTGAAACATAGATGGAGGGGAAAGAGTTTACGTGTCTGCAGAGACAACCAAGCCGCACTTAAGGCTTTGGCCAGCCCTCTTACTACTTCCAAACTAGTCCGACGATGCAAGTCTCGACTAAATTATGGTGGTAAGCATAACGAGCTTGCTTTACTCTGGGTGCCAGGGATCAGGAGTACCTGGTACTGAGACATCTGACCATTTTACCAGAATTGGCTTAGACCACTTTCGACTATCGAAGCAACCATTAGAAACGGGGAATACTTCGCTCAGCAATGACTGGGAGGCATCGAGTGGATTTAGGTGGGCAAAACTCATGTTGCCTTCAATCTCTATCTCAAGGTCTATCTAGTTTTTTGCTCTCACTGAGCAGACAACATGTTAGACTGCTGACTGGTCACTTCACGTGGCACAAACACCTGACTGTGATAAGCGTAAATGACAAATCCATTTGCCCATCCTGCCTTGAAGAGGATGAGACAGTGGAACACTTTTTGTGCTTCTTGCTTGCTTGATTATTTGTCATCGATTTTTTAGACTCGTTCTTTTCTCTATTGTCAGTTTCTGAATTAAAAGTTTGGCTAAAAGGCGTAGACGTTTTGGTATTTTAAGTTTTGTGTTTTAAAAATGTGGGTCATAAATATTTTTCGGTCTACTTTAACATTTGGAGCGACAAAAATAAAAATGATGCCATCAACACAATTAAACTATTTTACAAATACTCCACGTACAAAGTCATGAGTGAGTCGAACATTTCATGAGTTTATGGATATGAAGATAATGTAAATAACGCTAGGGCTCGAAGTGCTCTTTAAAAATATAACTCCTCAGAGCGAGAGAGTATTTTGATGGATTTACGAGCTCTATTTTTTAAAACATGCAAGTGTGTTATCACATTATCTTAATAAATAGAAATAGAAAATAATAGAAAGAAAATATTTTAGTTTTATTTTGGCCACCCCGAATTTAGTTTTGGAATTCAACCGCTATGCAAATTTACATAGTTAGATCTAATCTTCACATTTCATTTTTTTACGAGCTTTGGGAATATTTAGAAATGTATCAGCAGGGGGTCCACCGAAAAGAGTAATTTTTTGAAAGGGGTCTACGGGAAAAAAGGTTTGGGAACCTCTGATCTACGGCTACCACGCCAGTAACCGCTGCACGCGCCATCGTCAGCACCACGCGCACCCTAACGGCGCCTACGGCTACCACACCGGCAGCCGCCGCACACACGTCAGCCCGACGAGCCATTAACGCTCACCAAATCCCCAGATGCACCGCCGCCTGGGCAGAAGCCGCCGCAAGGGCGTATCCGATCGGGCGCACCTCATCAACACCCGACTGTATTCTCGGCAGGATAACCACAGGTATGGGCGATGCACTCTCCGTCGCAGCGAAGGAAGCAGTCCCTACAGAGTGGCGTTCAACGAGCAGCAGCTCAACCAGCTCGAGCGACAGCTCGACCAACTCAAGCGATGGGTCCACCAGCGAGCTAAGGGATGTTTGCAACGCCACCGCTGACGTCACGACATAACACGTTCTAACATGCAGCGAATGCGTTATCGATACAACCAGTATCAGGCAGCGACCCGAACGGAATTTCCCACAAGAAAACACAGATAAACACGAAACAATAGACAAGTAAACAAAGGACAAATACTAGTAAACAAGCTGAGCAACAGATAAATACTAGTAAACAACTAGCAATAGAATTTTCCACTGCGATAACCACCGCCGCATTTAAATAGTATAAATAGAACTAAGAATTCAAAATGTAAAGAAGTCTTAAGAATATGTAAATAAAGAATGCACACTCACCGTGCAGAGAAAACATATATTTTTTTGAACTCATATCGTGTAAACGATATTAACTGGGGGCTCAACCGGGATGACAATACGTTTTGTCATCTAAAACCAAAATCCTTGAAATACAGGAAACCATAAATTCCACGGTCTTGAAGAAAGAGAAAAAAACAGTTTCTGAAAAAGTGAAATAACACAACCATTCTTGAAAAACGGAACAATAAAAAATTTCGAAGAAGTCCATGATTCACCGCGGAATGAAAGCATTCCTATCCGATAATTCTACCAAACGACTACGAAGTGTTAACAAACCCCATTTCTCCCCTTTAAGATTTCAAAGAAGAGAAGACACAACAAATATGGCCGAAGCAGCACAACTAAGAGCACAAATTGATGCCTTAACACAAGTAAATTCCCTACAACAGGAGCATAGTACTGTAAAAGAAAACCAAACCGCCTTCCACAATATCACCACCATTACAGAACACGAGGAGATCCCTATTGCAATAACAAACGCCAACGAAATCGATTTGGAGCTATTCAAAGTTTTACCCAAGTTTGATGGGGACAAAAACGCGTATCGTTCATGGAGATCACAAGTCTGGAAGTTTATGGATGACATCAAAGCGTTCACAGGACATCCTAGATATTACAGTGCAGTGGGGATCATCCGTACAACAGTGATAGGAACAGGAGCCGACATACTTAGCAATCACAACACGAAATTAAACTTTATTCGACTATAAATCGATTGGATTATACGTTTGCGGACCAAAGACTCTTGTATGTGTTATAAGACGAGATGAAAAAAATTTATCAAGGAAGAAAGAATTTATCCGAATACCATAGCGAAATTAATAAAGCACTTAACCTTGCGCTTTCAAAAATTGAAATGTCGCATGAACAAAACGGTGAAGCCATGAAAACATATGCAAACCAAGAAGCTGTTCGTACATTCATTATGGGACTGAATAGCAGATACACAAGTGGAACGTTGTACAGCCAAAACCCAAGAGACTTAGAGCATGCGTATGCTATTGCCAGCACAGTTCACCACGATAACCATAATCAACAATTTGAAACGCAACCAAGATATGCCCAACAATCAAGAAGCCACCCGCAACCAGGGTATGTCCAACAAACAAGACAGGCCCTGAACGGCATTCACAGGGACTCAGTCTCGAGTTATGTAGACTCTAGACCTGTGAATGCCGTTCTAGGCATACACCCCCGGACATTGACGAGACAGAGCTTCATCTGCCTCGGGAGACACGCACTACACTTGCTCAACTTCGCTCCGGCTACTGCAGCAGGTTAAACTCCTACTTGAGTAGGCTGAATGAGGATGTGCCAAACGAATGTCCGGCATGCGGAGAGACCCCACATGACTCGAACCATCTCTTCGCATGCCCGGAAAACCCGACAACCCTAACGGCCCTGCCCCTGTGGACAGATCCCACAGAAGCTGCACGCTTCCTAGGGTTGCCGTTAGTGGAACTTGACGACAACGACTGAGATACCAACCGATCTGGGCGGGGTTGTTGTAGCCGCTACAACAACAACAACAACAACAACAAACAAGAAGCCACCCAGGAGAAGAACGCTTCCCTCAACGAAATGAACGCCCAACATATAATCCAGGGATACATGTGCAACGCAACAAATTTATTCCACACAACGACCGTTTAAATAAACCGATACCTATGGAAGTGGACAACTCTAGGCAGTTTATGCGGCATAGTCAACATCAACAGGGATATCAGAATCCTTTCAAAAGGGAAAGAAACCCTTCCTCACACAACTTCAATCAATACAAGCAGCAAAGGATCAACCAACCTCATCAAACTGAAGCCGAATCTACCACATCTCATTTCGAAGAACAGTACGAAACCGGAAGTACTTTTTTAGGCGAGTGAACGGGTTGCCCTGTATTCAAATAAAGTGCGGTCTTACAGGCACACCCGTTACTATCTTAATCGACACAGGATCTACAAACAATTATATAAGTATCAACTGTAATATTGGTAAGTCAGTACCTATTAAACCTATAAAAACAAAAACTATTTACGGATATTCATTATTGAAATCTAAAAAAATTATACCTTTGTTTAGTCATCATATGCCTTTTTTGAAATTGATGAGCTACAAGAATTTGATATGATACTAACGGGTGATTTTTTAAGAGCTTGATACCTTTTTTTTTAAAAAAAACGCATAAAATTTGCAAAATCTCATCGGTTCTTTATTTGAAACGTTAGATTGGTCCATGACATTTACTTTTTGAAGATAATTTCATTTAAATGTTGACCGCGGCTGCGTCTTAGGTGGTCCATTCGGAAAGTCCAATTTTGGGCAACTTTTTCGAGCATTTCGGCCGGAATAGCCCGAATTTCTTCGGAAATGTTGTCTTCCAAAGCTGGAATAGTTGCTGGCTTATTTCTGTAGACTTTAGACTTGACGTAGCCCCACAAAAAATAGTCTAAAGGCGTCAAATCGCATGATCTTGGTGGCCAACTTACCGGTCCATTTCTTGAGATGAATTGTTCTCCGAAGTTTTCCCTCAAAATGGCCATAGAATCGCATGTAGCGCCATCTTGTTGAAACCACATGTCAACCAAGTTCAGTTCTTCCATTTTTGGCAACAAAAAGTTTGTTAGCATCGAACGATAGCGATCGCCATTCACCGTAACGTTGCGTCCAACAGCATCTTTGAAAAAATACGGTCCAATGATTCCACCAGCGTACAAACCACACCAAACAGTGCATTTTTCGGGATGCATGGGCAGTTCTTGAACGGCTTCTGGTTGCTCTTCACTCCAAATGCGGCAATTTTGCTTATTTACGAAGCCATTCAACCAGAAATGAGCCTCATCGCTGAACAAAATTTGTCGATAAAAAAGCGGATTTTCTGCCAACTTTTCTAGGGCCCATTCACTGAAAATTCGACGTTGTGGCAGATCGTTCGGCTTCAGTTCTTGCACGAGCTGTATTTTATACGGTTTTACACCAAGATCTTTGCGTAAAATCTTCCATGTGGTCGAATAACACAAACCCAATTGCTGCGAACGGCGACGAATCGACATTTCACGGTCTTCAGCAACACTCTCAGAAACAGACGCAATATTCTCTTCTGTACGCACTGTACGCATTCGTGTGGTTGGTTTAATGTCCAATAAAGTAAACTGAGTGCGAAACTTGGTCACAATCGCATTAATTGTTTGCTCACTTGGTCGATTATGTAGACCATAAATCGGACGTAAAGCGCGAAACACATTTCGAACCGAACACTGATTTTGGTAATAAAATTCAATGATTTGCAAGCGTTGCTCGTTAGTAAGTCTATTCATGATGAAATGTCAAAGCATACTGAGCATCTTTCTCTTTGACACCATGTCTGAAATCCCACGTGATCTGTCAAATACTAATGCATGAAAATCCTAACCTCAAAAAAATCACCCGTTAGGTGAACAAGGACTTAAGAGTTATAAAAGCAGAAATAAACCTATTCGACTACAGTTTAAAGTACCAAAAGAAAATTGTGAAAGCAGAAGATGAACAAAAAATAAATTACACAATAAATAACAAAGAATATGAGGATGATATTAGGGAAATGATGAGGAAGAATTACGAAATTAGTGAAGTCCTACCTTTTACCACAACTATCCAAGCAACTATTAGTACTAATAATGAAGATCCTATTTGGACTAAACAGTATCCTTATCCCATGTCAGATAACGATTTTGTGAATACAGAAATCCAGAAACTTCTCGATAATCATATAATTCAACAAAGTAAAAGTGGACTGCCATGGGGTATAGTCGTTGCGGGAGTGCAATGGGGTATAGTCGTTGCGCTGGGTATGCCGTTACAGTTGCATGGCTATACTCAATCCCGACTCTTGCGTCCTCGTTCGCGCACTCTGGGCAACGTGAGC
>NW_023458569.1:3849427-3879300 GCF_013731165.1 Rhagoletis pomonella | reverse complement strand
GTTTCAGTCATGGCTCCAGGTAATTTTACTAATCATTTGACCAGTATATTTCTTGCAGGGTAAAGTAAACTGCCCCGAACACATTGAGGAAATACTCACCCAAATATACCCTAACGCAAAATATTTAATGACAGACAATAAGAATGTTGTTAATGAGCATACAGCTAAATCAGTATACGACAGACTACCACCCCTATTCTGCAACTCTTTCGTATTCGGATTTTGCTACGAATCGTAGAAATAGTATGCTGCAATCCGAATCGTATCTTCGAACTTTCGAAATTCGCAACAATGGCATGCCTAAAAACGAACGAGTGAGCTATTTTGCGTAATTTTGTACGAAAACAATTCTGTGTCGGAAGCGAGATAAAATATGTAAAGCGATGTGTGTTTGCAGGAAATATTAATGGTGTTCATTTAAACAGATAAATTTGCTTTTCGCATATACGTATATTTTTATCCACTGCTTTATATAAACGAGCAAAAAAGAATCTTTGTTGCCCCTTATCGATCAACTTGTATTATTTGTACAAAGATTTTCAGTTGTTGTGTCCAAACGCATAACCCGAATCCAAAAACTTTAACATACACGTGTAACCGAAGGATTCACATTTTATTTAGGATAAATGTTTTAAATTTCCTACCACAAGCTTATTAATAAACTCGGTTTGCACTATGCACTTTTTTGCAAATTTCGACTTGGTTTCTGCGCAAAAATACTGTGGATGGCGTAGCCGGAGTGATATGCACAAGAATACCTTTGTATACCTTTGACATGCGGACGCCCCTCTTCTCCGGCAACACAGAAAGGAGAAGTCTACTACTTAGTAAGGGTTATAATCCCTAAGCGCGGCCTCAGGCAGAAGCAGGCGCAACAGGTGGTGGACGTAACAAAGTGTATGTTTTCAATGCCTTGGAAGAAGCTGTTAATGCATTAACTGGATTGAGAACCAGAGCTTCAGGAATAGGAGGAGTTCTGGCTTGCGGTTCAACAATTCAACCATAAGCTGACATAATGCGACCATGGTTACTATGCCTGACAGCTCCGCATACCTTTGTGAATCCATTGCCATAGCGCTCTCTTACTCTGCTGCTATAATTGCAAATTCATCAGAATCCATCATTTTCCTCAAAATATGTAAAATTAACCAATTTTACAATAAACAAGCACGTGATGAGTGTTTTTTTTTACATAGATGCGCCCATGGTTACTATGCCCGACAGCTCCGCATACCTTTGTGAATCCATTGCCATAGCGCCCTCTTACTCTGCTGCTATAATTGCAAATTCATCAGAATCCATCATTTTCCTCAAAATATGTAAAATTAACCAATTTTACAATAAACAAGCACATGATGAGTGTTTTTTTAATTCCTTTCCACTTTGTTTTCCTTCATTTATTTGTCTTCGAAAAACAACTGATAGCTGGCAATGCTGCACATGTTTCCGCAAGGGTTGCAGCATGTGGATTTTTCGTTTTTCGTAGCGTAGTTACGAATTACGAAAATTCGGGTTCTAGAATAAGGGGGTACATATACAGCTCAGTTACACCAATACACCACTCAACGACGAACGCTCAAGTTGAACGCATACATAGCACACTAATTGAGCTATCAAAAGCTCTAGTGCAGGAAAATCATACGGCACCGAGAGAAGAATTATTTAGCGCTGTGAAACAGTACAAAGGAGTATTCATTCCACTACAGGATTCAAACCTGAAGAAGTCTTTTTCAACAGAGAAAAATACCCTGAGATAAAGGATATTTTAAGAGAAAAACAATATAAACTCCTGCAATATCAAAACAAAAACAGACACTCAAGTACATACAAAAAAGGTGAATTCATATACGGGGGCATGTGGATTTTTCGTTTTTCGTAGCGTAGCTACGAATTACGAAAATTCGGGTTCTAGAATAAGGGGGTACATATACAGCTCAGTTACACCAATACATCACTCAACGACGAACGCTCAAGTTGAACGCATACATAGCACACTAATTGAGCTATCAAAAGCTCTAGTGCAGGAAAATCATACGGCACCGAGAGAAGAATTATTTAGCGCTGTGAAACAGTACAAAGGAGTATTCATTCCACCACAGGATTCAAACCTGAAGAAGTCTTTTTCAACAGAGAAAAATACCCTGAGATAAAGGATATTTTAAGAGAAAAACAATATAAACTCCTGCAATATCAAAACAAAAACAGACACTCAATTACATACAAAAAAGGTGAATTCATATACGTAAAAACCGATAGAAGAAATAAGTTAGCAACGATAATATAATAAACATAAAGTAGAAGAAGATCACGGGGCCACAATTTTGACAGCTAGAGGTAAAGTTATTCATAAAGATAATATTAGAAAACAAGCAAAATGTGCAGAGCCGTAATAATACTTTCCTTACTTATAAGAATTGGTAAAAGTGACAAAATAACCGATTTAAATAACAAGAAATATGTATTAACGGAAACAGATTCATCCTTTTTATTCGAGAACTACAATGTTTATACCATATAGCTAACCTGAGTGCAGTTCTAGCACCATACGAAAAAATAATAAGAAACCGGTACAAACGAATCAAAATCAGGAAGAAACTTTTCTAATAAACAGGATAGAAATCTTGAAATCGCAACTAATACCAACATCACATAGAGCTAGGAGATCGTTGAATTTCTTAGGTTCAATCTTAAAATTTATAACAGGAACATCAGACCATGATGACCTAATAGAAATTAAAACAGGACTCAATCAACTTATAAAAAACTACAACCAACAACGAAAAATAAATTCTCAACTCGAAAAAATCTTAGAAACCTTAGACCCTAAAACAGTATCAGAAAAAATTGTAATAAATGAAGTCTATCAAGAACTTGTAGCCATCACAAATACAATGAATTTTGCAAAAAATTAAAATTTTTATTCAGGCACTTTAAATTTAAATGATATTGAAGAAATAATAACAAACGAACAATTTGATATACCTGTAATAAATATACTAGAATATGCGGATATACATATTTTCCAATACCAAACCGCCATAATAACTATTTATAAATACCCCCTTATAACAAACAAATGTAAATTATATAATATAACACCACTAATGGATAGACATGGGAAAATAATTACCGACAAATACATTGTTGAAGGTAGCAACAAATATACTAGAGTAGCTAAATGTAAGAATTATGTAGGAATAAATATATGTAAACAATTGCCAGAGGACAATTGTACTATACCACTTTTAGAAGATAAGGAAGCTAAATGTAACGTCATTCAAGGAAACAATAAACCTTTATTAGTATTAGATCACGGTAATATCATCACAGACGGAGAACACACGTGGAACAGATATCCAATCAAAGGACCGAAACTTATCCAATTTAACATCTCTACAAACATCAATGAAAAAATATACCTCAACCATCAAGAAGAAACAAAAAACGCAATGCATTCCCACACTAATGAAAATTCTCACTTCAGAGTCCGATTACAAATTTACGAATATACAAAAAATGTATACATTTATTATACTTATAGAAGAACAGCCGGTAAAATCTGCATTGTATAGCATTCTCGGTTTAGCAACTCTAGCACTCTTCGTGTACTCCTCGACCAGAATATGCCAATGCTACAAAATAAGGCAGGAAGTAAAAAACAGAAAACGCGTAAACGAAATATACGAAGCAGAATTGACCCGCCTCACAATACAACAACAGTAAAAGGTGCGGACACCTTTTTTAACAAGGGGGAGACACGACATAACACGTTCTAACATGCAGCGAATGCGTTATCGATACAACCAGTATTAGGCAGCGACCCAAACGGAATTTCCCACAAGAAAACAAAGATAAACACGAAGCAACAGATAAAGACTAGTAAACAAACTAAACAAAGGACAAATACTAGTAAACAAGCTGAACAACAGATAAATACTAGTAAACAACTAGCAATAGAATTTTCTACTGCGATAACCACTGCCGCATTTCAATCGTATAAATAGAACTAAGAATTCAAAATGTAAAGAAGTCTTAAGAATATGTAAATAAAGAAAGCACGCTCACCGTGCAGAGAAAACATATTTTTTTAACTCATATCGTGTAAACGATATTAACTAGCGCAAGCGAGAACCCACCCAAGCCAACCAGTTGGGCCGGCAGCCAGTTACCGACGATACGAACGCAGTCGCCGATCGTAAAGCTCTCCTCAGAGGAGGAGACAATGCCACTGGAGGAGCATGGTCCGGTTTTGAATTTGGTGGCATCGTGCTGTATCCGGTAGACCTCCACTCACTTGAGGGAACGCACTGGCTGACGGATACGGTAATGGACGCATGGGCGAGAGGCCTAGAAGCCGATTTGGCAGCTGACGCAAAAAGGAAACCCGGAAAAGAACTACCATGGTTGGGTACGTAAGACGGACCTGTTTGGGAAACGGTCAGTCGTAGCGCCCCACAACACAGTCGGGTATTGGTACCTGCTCGTCCTGGCGAACTGAGAGACTACCCACCACCTCGGCGACATAGGAGTGCTGCCACGAGCGATACTTCTGGGCCGTGGCCTTCAGAGTGAGAGGGACAGTCTCCCACGCAACGCAGACGTGGAACGAATTTCTGCAATGGGAGTACATATGGGGAATTTAGCCCACACAGACTCCCACACCACCAACCAAGTCAGTCACACAACAGCAACAAAAATCAAAGCAGCCGGTCACGCAATATTCCACAGCAGCACAAGTCAGAGCAGCCAGCCACGCAACAAGCCACAGCAACACACAAGTCATAGCAACACCCGACAACCTCTTCATTACCATAACAACGGAACATCACACAGCAACATGTAGCTGCACTACCACGCAGCATCAAGCACACAGCCTATTAAGGGAGCAACACGACGGAAAAACAGGCAGTCACAGTGTTACCAAGTGTCTTCAAGTCATTCAAATCGTTTATACCATGCATGTAAAGACTTTCATTATTAACCGACTTCACAAAACGGAGGAAGGTTATCAATTCGTCGGAATATTTTTATTTTTTTTATGTATGTTACCGCATAACTTTAAACCACGTTAACCGATTTCTATAATTCTTTTTGTAAAGGAAAGATGTTACCTCACAGGTGGTCCCATTCTAATTTGGTGTAAATCGGATAATTGGATCATGAAGAGATTAACGATAATCTTAAATTTTTATATGAGAGTTGAAGTCGGTTTTGTTTTTTGCTTAAAAATTACTTGTTTTACCTTTCGAAAATTATTAATTAGGGCACATCCATAGTCGAAATAAAATCTGTCAAAGAAGCTGCTTAAAGTAGACTTTATTTTATCTGTGACTAGCCCCATTATTTTTAATAAGTTGTTAATGGAGATCATAATTTTCTGTCAAAAATAGTTTTTTTCTCTTAAAATAATAACCTATTGATTGGGATATATTTAAAAGACGCAATATGCATATTTTTCATATATTATGAAAACAAAATTGCAGTTAAAATAAGTACTTGCATACATCATTAAATAAATAATAAATTTTACACAAATAAATTGGAGGAAATGCTAACCCCCTATTATGAATTTTCATACGATAGACGATAAACGCTTGCAAGTATCTTATAAAATGAGTTTTCGTATTATGGTTTCCACACGCCGGATAGATGTACTATTGTGAATGACAGTGGTATTTGTTTACCATTTGTTTTGAATTTAAATGAAACAGCTGTTCTTGTCTAGTTAAAATATATTCAAAGCAAACATTTTGTACTTAAAAGTCGCGCAAACTTCTCATAAGCCACACAAAATTAAGAAAAAACATGTTTCCTTCAACCTCAATTGCCTTTTATCTAAATTCAAGTGAATAAATTGATGAAACTCTCATAGAGGCTACAGTAAGAAGGTATTGAGAGATGCTTCCAATCCTCTGGAGGTGAACTCGATAATGTAAGTTACTGGAATAAGTTTTATTTGTTAATTATTAAAAAAAATCTTTAGATTTCAGAGAAACTTTCGACTTTCGAAAGAAGCTGTTATATATATAAAGTGACGGGCAAAACTGTAACATTGTGTAACACTTTTTACTTCAGCCATCGCTATCTTTCCAAGTTCTAACGACTTTCATACTTTTGTTGTATGTTCTTGTTGGTACATCCCTACTCCCTCTCTCATAGCGATTTGAAGTCAATACAACAACAATAAAAAAACCAGCAGACAAAAATGTAAATTAAGGCAGATGTTACAGTTTTGCACTCATATATTTTTAAGAACTTTTTAACAATTTTCACGAAAAAAAGAACTACTAACACAATGTTCAGTACCCTTTCGCTTGTTTCAGTTCCTGGATGCGATTTGACATACCTTATTTGTATCTCTGTAAAAATTCTGGAGGTATATCCTCCCATATATCCTTAGTTTGCTTTCGCAGCTCATGTACTCGATTTTACGGACTTTGATACTTATTAAGCTGTTCTTTTAGTTGATTTCGCAAATTCTCGATGAGATTCATGTCCGCGGATTACGGAGGTCATTTCAAATTTGCAAATTTTTGCTTTTGTATCCTGGCTTTGCGAACATGTGCAGTGTGTTTTGAGTGATTTTTCAGCGGAAACTCATTTTTTCGACTACATCTTGCAAATTTTGTTGAAATATGAACAGATACTGTTCCTTACGCATAATGCGTAGTAACGGACAAACAAAATTTTTTAAATACAACCCCAAACTATTATTGTCCGACCACTGTGATTCACAGTTTGCCTTAGATGATGCGCTTAGGCTTATTTTTTGGTCTTTGTTTCAATACCACGCCCAGCCATTTGATTGAAAGCTAATAATTTAGTCTTGTCAGACCAACTAACCTTCAATTAAATCTTAAACATGTGTTTTTTTTATTGCATTCTGTAAGGCCTAACATATCCCAATAGGCAACGGTCCGGTTTTCGTGCGATCCGGCAAAATGCTACCACACTCGCACATGTATTTTGATCAAATTTGCTTTTTTCTTCTTTATGATGCCTTTGCGATCAATTTGGGAATTCTTCGCCTCGCTGCCGCTATTGATTTGCGTTAAAGTTAAAGTAACCTTAAGCGCTTCTGTAATAGTGGCTGCATCGGTACTTGCTGCTAAGTTCACAAGATATCGGACCGTAATATTTTTTGACAGACTTCCTTTGTCCTTGGGAACACTTTAGGCCATATTTTTTTCCCAATCTTAACATTTTCAAGTAGCAAATTCGACAATTTTTTGAGCGGTCCCGCCTTTCCGCAGTAAATCTATTATTTACATTTATGGTTCCTGATTAAATATATTATTTACTGGTGATCACTTCTTCAATAAATTACAATACAGAAAAAAGTCATCTGACTTCCAACTAAGTAAGAGATAACTGTCAAATGGAAAACTGAGAGTGAGTGCAAAACTGTAACATCTGCCTTAATTTACATTTTTGTCTGCCGGTTTTTTATTGTTGTTGTATTGATTTCAAATCGTTATGAGAGAGGGAGTAAGGATGTACCAACAAGAATATACAACAAAAGTATGAAAGTCGTTAGAACTTGGAAAGATAGCGATGGCTGAAGTAAAAAGTGTTACACCATGTTACAGTTTTGCTCGTCACTGTACATATGTATGTATGTTCTAACAGAAGTGGAGATCGACTTGCGCGCACGTAAACAAAGTCGTCCTCCCAAGTATATTAAAGGCTTTCATAACTGTGAGATTTCTTGCTCAGGGATCATACCAACAGAGTGTTGGCAATAAGGCGTTACTTAGATTAGCCCAATCTACGGTTTCTATTGTGTTAAAAAAAAATGCTTGAAGTACGAATTATCAATAAACTAGTGCTCGGTAATTCGAAATCTTTGTATTAAATTAAAAGTTTGATCCTTTGGCTACATGTTTATATTAAAGTTTCTAGATTCGGGTCACGAGTTTGGCACAACAATCCAAAATCATTGTACAAATACCTAAACCGTACCCCTCGGAGAAGCAATACGCTCAACTCGATGTTTTGTTCTAGCAATTTTCGGCCTGAAAAATTTCAATATTTTGTTCATGTTATTCATTTTAATACTTACATTATTTTATTTTTGTTAAATTGTATCGTATCGTGTAAAAATGGACAACCGCTTGCAAGCGTATGGAATTGAACAGCTGATACGATAGCTATCGTATGGCAATACCAAAATTCAACGCTATACGATAAACCGTAGCTATCGAATTTCATACGCTAGAATTTAATTCGTAATACGGCACAACAGAATGCAAGCGTTTATACTGTATCGTATGGATTCATAATAGGGGGGTAAGCTACAAAAAATGGTGCATTAATCCATGCTACTTCTAGACATTTATTCTGAAAATGTTTGACAAAAAAATGTTGATAAAAAAGTTGAAATCAGTCAAAATCTTGCCAGAGGTGTAATTTTTAAGTGCCTTTGAAAAGTAAGTACTAAAAGCATTTTTAAACACGTAAGAAAAATATAATTTATGAAGGAATTGCCAAAGTGTGTATATAGAATTTTAAATCAAAGAAAGGGCCAAAAGCCGCACGATTTTTAGGAAAAGTTTGAAAATAAGCCTATTTTAAAAAAGTCGGTGTCAGGGGGCACCGATCTCCAAAAAGTGCCAATTTGACACTTTAGTCGAACAACGGTAATACTGGGCAGTCAGCACGAGACTGTGGTCATGAACAGACGGCTATTGGCAAGAACTGATTTCTGAAACAGCTGCTGGTAAGGGTGATTTCTTCTGCGCCGGCTTGATTGCCGGGCTGGACTTCACCTTTCACAGCGGCAGCGCCACAGGCTATACACGCTCTCACCACAGCCTATCGTGAAACCGCGTACGGGCGACTCGCGATCGCACCTCCGTCAACAGAACGACGTCGACAGCGCGACCAGGGCGCTACTCTCCGACGTTAGAAGAGCGCTATTCATCGGTGCGACCCGAGCGCTACTCTCCGACGTTGCCATAGCGCCACTCATCGGCGTGGACAGAGCTCTACTCACCGACATTGCTAGGTCGCCACTCATCGGCGCGAACAGAGCGCTATTCATCAGCGCGACTCGAGCGTTACTCTCCGACGTTAGCAGAGCGCTCTCATCGGCGCGAAAAGAGCTGTACATACCGACGTTGCTAGAGTGCCACTCATCGGCGCGAACAAAGCGCTACTCGCCGACGTGCTAGAACGCCACTCCGCGTGAACAGAGCGCCACTTGCCAGCGACATCATAGCGCTACTCTCCAGCGCCACCAGAACGCCACTTACCGACGAACCCAGAGCGCCACTCATCGCCGTTAGCAGAGCGCTGCCCAGCAATTGTGAAGTCACGCCTCCACGGCATAACGGGCCGGTAACGGAACACGGAGCCGTTACCCAGCCACTGGAAACGAAACTACCGGAAGTGATCATTGTGATTTTTGTTATATGTTCTTTGTAGAAAATAAGAGATTAAGTTAACAAAGTACGATTTACCGGAGCCCCGAAACTACAAATTTATTGTAACGAACCCTGGGCACGGCGAGTATACCCCTTCGTTGTAGAAGAAGGGCAGCAAAAGGCTTCGTTACAGTACTTTCAGCCACAAATCAAATGCGGTGTTATGAATTCAGCAACAAATCAACTGCGGTATCTTGCCTTCGACAACCGTTCAAATGCGATGTCATGCTTTCGACAGTCGGTCAAATGCAGTGGTTGCTGGTTTCGTGCACGATCATTCTGAACACCGGTTTGCCGAAGTCAATGTTAGTATGTGCTTTTAAAATGATCGTTCACTTGCAGTGGCGATGTTTGCAAGCACCGCATGCTTCGCGGTGGTGATCATTCATGCACTGCTTTATTTTAAGTATCGATATTATAAAGTCAATGCGGTGCTCAGTCATACAAAACAGTATTGGTTGAGTATTCAGCGAAGGTTGTGCTCCCAAATCTTTGGGGAAACCGTCCTTTATTTCTTTCTTTCGATTTCTTCAAATCAAAAAAGATATAATCAAGTTCATTTAATGACAATTTTGTTTCAACCCCAAAGTAGTCTTTTCTGTAATATATAATAGAGGCTGACTTCCAAAACGTACCAATACAATGTTTGGATACTGTTCTACTGCGGTATTTAAACTCTTTGCATATGCAGAGTAGCGAAACATTGCAACCATATACATTGCATATTTGGAATATTTAATAAAACAATAATCACCATTTCGGAATTTTGCATTTTTAAAACACCAATGGTAACCAATAACAAACGAAGCATCAACTTTGTTTCTGATGCGCTGATTGCGCTAGCAATGCGTTTCGATAACTTTTCGGAGGGTTTTGGAAAAGTGTACATTGTCAACCAATTGTAGTTCGGCGTTATGGAACATTAAACTTTGTACGTATGCAATGCAATTGACGTTTTGGAAGTCAGCCACTCTTACACTTGAAGAATTGCACTTTTTTGAAAATCTAACTTTCTGATTTTATCGAAAAACATTTAAAACCTAAATCGTGTATTTGCAGTAGTTGTAATTGGGCGGTGAGAAAATGCACGTTTTTGATCAGCCGAATTAAACACAATTGGCTGGGAATTTCCACGTTCCGCAAACATTTTCCAATTGTGCTATGTACACTATCAAGCTGCTGTAAAGGAAAATTTTCAGGCTCGCTACATTTTTGCGTAATTTCTTGGATTTGCAAGCATTGCAATGTTTTAATTCGCATGGGAAAATTGTCGTAAGTGCAAAACCGTACACACATACAACAAAAAAGGAAAAAGCCGCTATTCACCTTGGATATACGACAATATCATACTGAATATCTCGGAGAATATGCGAGATATCGAGAAACTGATAACACCAACCGAAAGATCTTATTTTAAAAAAATCGTCGCCTGGGTAAAAGATTGTCATATGTTAATTTCGGCAGGTTGTAGGAAATCGCGATTGAAGTTTGGAATGCAATTTCTTCAAAACGCGAAGATAGATTTTCTCCAAAGTCTCTGAAAATGTTCCTAGTTCACAAAATTACTAAATTATTTAATTTTTAATGTTTATAGTTAATTAGTTTTGAGTTTATGAAGGATTTTCTTTAGTCAAATTTTGTCGTAAGCGTCATCTGTCCACAATTTGGCAGCCACTTTGTATGAAATACGACAAAATGTGATCAAAATTTCCTACCAAATTAACGACACTTTTTACTCAATATCTCGGAAACTAAAGGAGATATCCAAAAATGGAGAACGCCATTTTTAAGATATTGATTAGTTTAATATGACTGCATCACCAACTAAGTTTTTACTAAATTATCGGAAAAGTTGTAGTCAGTATCTCGGAAACTATCTAAAAACTGATAACACCAATCGAAGAATGGCGCTTACGACAATCTTTTACCCACGACGATCGTCTACGACGAAAATATAACTGCATCTATAACTCAAAATCGTCAAAATGGCGTTCACGACAATATTTTACCCAGGCGAGATTTAAATTTTAAGATAGTTTGCAACAGTCTTCAAAATTATTACTCCTGGATAAGAGCGAATTTAAATACCTCTGATTCACTAAACGCGTTGGAATATTGTACTTTAGATACATATATATTTAATTTACCAAAATTTTAGACAGGTGGAAACCCTATAAAAAGGTTTGCATTAGCGGTGAAGCAGGCCTTCAAAATGGTATTTCACTCATTAAATTTGATGGGCTATTATGGAAGATATCGAGCTGAATTTACCGGATACAATGTCTTAAGGTTTATAAAAATTGCGATGTTTTAAGAAATATACTAAGCATAACCACGCTCACCTGGTTAAATCGATTTTCCGTGTAATAGGTACACAAGGAGGGGCCGCGAAATTGAACCATACTGATTTCAATTCAATTACACATGAGGAGTTTTTCTCTGTTTCTTTTACATTTGGTGTCTTCTGTTCGAAAGATTCCTTGTTACTATTCTTACCCCCCTTTTCCGGATCTTCATCGGTTTGTGGTTTCGAAGTAGATTTGCGGTTTTCGCTCACACTTTCTGAACGTTCTGGCACGATTATACTTTCCAAAGCTGTTTGGAATTTCTCTTTTGGCGTTTTAGGTGTTGGTGGCTTTTTGGTAATCAAGCGCCACGCAGCCTCTGCTTTCGATGTTGCAGTAACATCTGCACTTACACCGCCCATTATATCACTTATGTTTACTCCACGCGGAATATCCGCTGCCTCTGTTGCACTTTCTGTGATTTCAGCCAGATCTTCTTTAGTATTTTCCGATTTTTCAAAATGTGAACGTTTAACAACTTTTACGCCCACGCCCTCCAAACCGCATTCAAACATTATATAACCGATACCGTCAATGCCACCCATACTTTCGGACATTTTGAGCAGTTCGAATAGTACTTTACTTTTATGTTCTGGTATGGCGGTAACGATGATAGGAGATTCCTGGCCGTAACTCGACTCTGTTTTGAGCCGTCGCAACTGCGCATGTGCACGACCTACATCGAGTGTAATTACCAACTCTTCCAATTGCTTTTCGGACGTTTCGATTAGTATAGGTTCGCCCTGTATGTTGTCCGGACGCGTTTGTGAAGACAAATGGGCTAGGAGAGCCCGTGTACCCTTCATTATGCCCCCTTTTTTGTGGCTATTGCCCGACTGCACAGTTTGCTGTATATAAACGTTGTGCATAGAGGCGCGAGTTGTTTTACCTAAATGGAATTTGGTCGATACACCTTCTATGTAAAATGTAAGTAAAGAAACGCAATTCAGATCCTGCAAAAAGAACAATTTTACTACAACATTGGATGGCTAAAAAAATGGATTTACCTGTACATTATCCAACGCTGCAACAGATATGACCTCTTCAATGATAGACGACTGCAACATTGTGATGCTGATCTTTGGTAGTACAATCAACCCTTGTGTCTTTGTAGATATACTCTCTTCATAGACATCACTTAAAAACGAGTCCCCGGGACCTTGCAAGTTACGCTCTGTGGTTGAACGCTTCGAATTGGAATGCACCTAAAGGTTAAATTTTCATTTGAAGATCATACGAATTATTATAGTTATTGTTAATATTTTAATGTTTATAGATATCACCTGTGACCAGTAACTCAAGCTTTGATCCCGCTTGAGTATATTATCGTTTTGCACCTTCGCGACGCATGAAGCGTGTATGTGGTTGACTACTGAGAGCAGATGTAGTGATGATATAGTGGGTATACTGGCTTCCACCATCCTGTAGTTTTGAAGCATAAAAAAGGTTTTATTTAAAATGACTTTTGAAAATCGAGTCGTTTGATAGACTACGCTTTTGTAAGAAGCTAATTTTAGAAGCTGTAATCACTGTTGTCGGCCGCTGTAGTGTAGTGTTAAGCAGTGCGCGCTTCCACTCCACAACACCTGGGTTCAAGCCCTGGTCAAAGCAACATCGAAAAAAAAACATAGAAAAAAGTTTTTTTCTTAACAGCGGTCGTCCCTCGGCAGGCAATGGCAAACCTCCGAGTGTATTTCTGCCATGAAAAACAGCTTCTCATAAAAATACAATCGCCGTTCGGGGTCGGCGTAATACTGTAGGTCCCTCCGCTTTGTGTGACAACATCAAGGCGCAAGAGGAGAAGCTCGGCCAAACACTAACATATGTGTAAGCGCCAATCTATTATTATTAATCACATAAAGGGGCTTGTGGTGTGCGGCGTGAAGCCTGTCAAAATAAAATACGTGTAAACCGTAAAGGCGGATTCATCGTTTTAGTTTTAGTGTTGCGTTTCTCTCACAAAGAGAGAAATATAACAACCACAAGGAAGAAAAAGCTCAGAATTAGAACGATGAATCTGCCTTAAGAACTGAATGAGTCGTTTTCTTATAGCTTTATTATTGCTACAGGCGATATTTGGAATAGTTTTATATTTTTTAACACTTAATTTATTTTTTGTATACAAAATTGGAACTTACAAGCAGAATTAATTCCTTCTCTCGCTATGGGGCTTCCTATTTTCTCAATCCTATCTTTGGACATAATTTAGATGCTTTTGGACAATACTGTTGACGCCAAATTCATAAGTTTGGGCATTTTTGAGAACTTATTTCTTGACATGGAAAAAATGATGTTGCCGATTTGTCACCACGACGATAAATTGGTGAATCGCCCCTTTGTTGCCATTGAGGATTGTTGCCTATTTCTCATCCCACCAATCAAAACATGAGATAGGCAATAATATTTCTCATAAAAACTAATAAAATTAGGGGGTAGGATCTTAAAATTCCAAAAAAAAACTTTTCGATGGGCACCCTAATGTGTCCTTAATTTAACATAAATATGGTGCACGTTTAATAATATAGATAAGTAATTCAAAATTTACGTTTTTGGGAATTGTATCATACAACTGATAACTTTGATAAGGGGAATATGTTCAGTTTAACAAATAACTTAGCTTCCTAATAAAAATGGTGAAGATATCGGTCTTTCTATCTATCTTTTTGAATACCAACTGTATGAATTGATCAAACTATGATTGCGTTTTCCCATAAAATATCAATTTTCAAATAATTCACTTTCATATTAAACAGATATTTTCATGTACACTTCTTAACAAAAAAATTATTTTTAAATCTATAATAGCCCTGTTTTTTTTTACCCGCAGGTACATTAAAGTGGTCCAAAAATGTATGTAAAAAAAAATAAGGTCGGATTTTTAATGCCGGCACCCCCTCGGATTGTTCTATATCGAAGAAAATATACTATAAAAAAAAATAAATATATATTTTGAAAAAATAAAAATAAAAATAGGGAGTGCACAAAGCGCTCAAAGTTTTCCATGTATTTTATATGGGGGAAAAACAACTTTTCGTAGAAATAGTGTAGAATTCTTGAAAATCAACAGTTTTCGATCGGAAAACTTCTTATCTTCAGGAGATTCCCAGTAATAATACGCAATTGTCTCTTTAACCATTTTTTCATAGTAACTATATTTTATAGGTCCTCAAAAACCCCTGGAATATGCAATGGAAAAATCTTTAATCATAAAAAATGGTTAAATAAATAATTGGATATTAATACTGGAAGTCTCCTGAAGAGAACCACAGTTTTCCGATTGAAAAATATTGATTTTTAAGAGTTTTATACCATTTCTACGAAAAATGGTTTTTTCTCCATATAAAATACATGGAAAACTTTGCTCGCTTTGAGCATTTCAAAATAAAAAAATAGGGGTATATTTTTTCGATATAGAACAAACCTAGGGGGTGCCGGCATTAAAATTCTAACTTAATTTTTTTGGACCACTCTAATGTACATCTACGCTTAACGTGTAAAAGAACAATTATCGACAATTTCCATTTCAAAACAAGTAATTTTGATTTTATCGACAACTATTCATAAGTGCACATAAAGTTTGTTGCTCAGAGCTCCATACAATTTTTAAGCGTAGATACGTATACGTGTAAAAAAACACGCCTAATAATGGATAAAAGACACATCTTCTTTGTATTTGGTACTAAAACTTGACATGTTAATATCATTTCCACCTTCTCAAAACTTTACGACACTCACATATTGACATGGTTTGACCATTTATCTTAGTATTATTTAATTTTAATTACTTGTTCATTATATTTTATTTTATTTAGTTTATACCTCAATATAACCCATATAAAACCAAGGTTCAACATTTGTGCAACTTAAAAAAAAAAATCAATAAACTTTCGAGAAAATTTCTTGGCTTGTGTTGTGGGTTGTGGCACATTGAACAGGTAGAAATAGTAGAGCAGTTGATTTGATTTTTTTGTTTTTTTTTTTCAAATTATTTGGCCTCGAAAATGTGAAATATTTTTAATTTTTTTTCACAAAAATTCCATTATACAAAAAAGAAGGTAGTATCAATAAACAACTTTTGACGGATAATACAATTTTTTGAAGTTTCATAAATTGTGAGTATTCTCAACGGCCTTGTCACTTTGATAATATTAAAACAATAAATCGGAGTATTTTCTTTCCTCCATTTATACCATTTTAATAATATTTCAAATCAAAAATCATTATCAGTGCATGGTAATTTTTCAACTTACGTGGTTCCCACCTTTTTTTTATTAAAAATATGTAATGTTAAAGGAGACTTCATTGAAATTGTTCATTTTATTTTATAATAAAAATCACGAGAGCATTATGTTGTTATTTTTTTCATTTTCTTATTTTGAATGCAACCTTGCGATTTAAAACTCTAATTCTAAAGAATGCTCTTTCCAAATAAATATTTTTGTAATCGCCAATTCCATGTGAATAAATTGTTCTCATAACTTAACATGCAAAACAAAACCAAATTGGGAACAATTATCTTTGTTTTGCTTTATAATTTTGGGAATATTTGTTCACATGAAATTCGTGAAAATTTACTTTTAAAATTTCTCATCAGATTTTGCAAAAAAATAGGCTTTGTGGTTAGCGGATCACCATTAACTTCGACAAATTTCGAATCAAAAATTTCCAACTTGAATTCGGCTTGCGCAGATCACCCTCCGATAAGCAATTAGCATAAGTATTATGCATTAATTAAGTATTATGCATTAATTTTCAAGTTCATCATATTCGACATCTTTGAGTGGGCTGATGAAATCTTCTGCTTAAAAAAAAATTTACTGCTCGTGATCAGGTAGCATGAATTTAATGAAATGTCATAATTTTATTAAGCCTTTGCTTATCAAGCCTTTGATTACTGGGCCTTGCAAAGGATGGATCAATGCATCGAGAAGCAAACAAATTTACAAAGAAAGAACGTTGCAACAATTTTTATTTTTCCAATTTCAATGTTTTATTTTTGATTTTTTGTATTTCACATCGCACGCTTTGATTTAGAAGAAAAAAAATCAGAACAGTGTTTGACACTTTCGATACCAGAAGCGACAACAAAATACACGCAATTGTTGTTTTTGATCCAATGCCACTAGTCTTGGTTTACACGAATTTTATTTCGACAGGCTGCACGCCGCATACCAGGAGCCTCTTCGTGTTTTTACAGCTTAAAATTTAAAAACACGCTCTCACAATTTTAATTTTAAAACCTCTTTCAAAAGTTAAAAGAATTTTAACTTGATTATAACAAAGTTAGAATCTTGATACAAAAAAAGGTAGTTTCATTGTCACTTTTCGGGAGCTATATTAACTACCTGATAATTATGCAGATTGTGACATTTCGTGCTACCATACCTAGTCCTCAATAATCATTTATTTATTGTAAAAAAAATATATTCACAAAATTAAAAAGAAATTTGTCTTCGATATGCGCAAAAACGAAAATTGAAGTTCATGATATGATAAATATTATAGTTATGGAGGAGGTACTCCCGACTGAACTGGCACTCAGAGTCTGGAAGTAAGTAGTGTGTTAAGTGCAGCTTGGCCGTCACGCAAACTCATTCCGCTCCTCATATTTTCCACCACGTAGTCCATATCCTTGAGGATTGCAAATACCTCAGCCTGGAAGACCGAAGCATACTTGCCAAGAGAAAAGTTAATGACGGTAAGTGCAGCAGTGCATCAACCACATATTGTAGGGAAATCTTTCGTACCGCACACGGCAGTAGTTCTTTGAAGTTTTGCAAGCAGACCTCCCACGCTCTTGATTGAGAATCTGCTCCATCATACCACTGACGCATAGCTAATTATGGGTTTGATCATAGAGGTATAAATCCAGAGGATTCCCTATGGTGACACACCCCACGTTTTACCAAAGACCAGTTTACATTGCCAAAATGCTGCTCAATCTTTAGAGGTTTTGTGTTCGAATTCTGGTTTCGGACTATGCTTTAATGACAAAATATCATAAATACATCTTCTTCGGACTATTTAACAAAAAAAAAAAAGAGTTTTGTTATGTAAATTTTTAATAAATAAATATTTCAATACTAGATTTTATTTTATTTCTTCATCTCTGCACATCGATATTATTCAAAGGATCTTTTAAACGCTTGAGAAAAAAGTTAAAATTTGATTATCGAACACATCAATTGTTTGTATGTAAATTTTACTCCCAAATATTTAAAAGAAAATCTCCCCTATCAAAAAATTTCAATGTGGCAAAGCTATGCTTAATGTTTACATCTGGAGAAATGTCAAAAATCTGCTTTATAATCAAAAAAATGGTAGTAATGAAACTGCCTTCTTTTTTGTATCATTTTTTTCTTTGAACTGGGGTGTTTATCATTAAAGCCTGCTTTACTTTTGCCTATAACTACGGCTCTATATTTTTAAAGCAAATTTTGAAGTTATGGTATAATTGGGTAGGTTCAGAAGGCGCAGAAGTTGAGCGCAACCGTTGCTAAAAAATCAGTGATCGTAAATGCGTATTCTGAACGGCTTGATACATTAGCTGTCAAATTCAACAACACACAACATCTTGTCTCAAATGATCAGAAAAATATTACGATCATCTAACACGCAACTGTTGATCAGAAGTACAAAACAACGCGTTCATAGTGTGCAATCGCAACAGTTACTGAGCTGTTGTGCCTTCTGAACGTACCCATTGACTTCAGGGCCGTGTAGTGGTTGTTTTGTATAATGTAGCAGGACTCTACTGACGAGTCTTAGTAAAAACTTGTTATGTGTTGAAAGTGCATATCGATTAACAGTGCTTTGATGCTTATGCCAGCGTTTTGTACACATCAAGTGTAGCGTTTTTGATACAATCTCTTGAAGTATAACAGCGTTTAGCAATTGTTGGACCGTATTACACCACGGATAAATTAATACAGAAATTTAATAGTGTTAAGGCATGGGTAGCAACTTTATTCTTCGATGCCATCCTACAATAAATAGTCAGCATTGAGAACAACATTTGTGTGCCCAGCAAGTTGAAGACATGGGCAAGAACTTCATTCTCCGAAGCTTGTTATCAATATTTCTCAACTTAACTTTTTATAAATTACAAACTTATTAATTAGCAGCCATCCTAAAACAAAAAGGCTACCTTTGTGTGCCAGCATCTTTAAGACATAAGCTGCAACTTCATTCTTAATTGCTTGTTATTATTATTTCTCAATTGCGAAATTGAAATTGTTTTGCTTACAGCGCTTCACACGATATGTATTTGCATATCGTCACTAGACACGAATAAAAGCGCGCCCTTGTTTTAACGGCGAAAAAGAACGCATTGACGAAAAAGGACGCGTAAAACAAACTTCGGCGAAAAGAGACGCGTGAAAATATTTGACGGCAAAGAAAGACGAACATAGATTTATACCTGGCCAAGGACTGTCACTTCAGCATTATTCCCCAAAACTCTTTGAGGAATGAACATACAATTACACCCGCAAACATAGTTGGCCGCGAAAATAAGTTTACGGGTCTTTCTTCGCCGTCGACTAGGTTTAGACGCCTTTCTTCGCTGACATTTTTTATGCGTCTTTTTTCGTGGTCAACTTTTGAGCTCGCGCCTTTATTCGCGTCTATTGACGATTAGAGATGCCAGATGGAAATAAAAAAATCGATTTTTGAATCGATTCGCATCGAAATAAAAGTAATTGATGCAGGAAGAAATCGTCAAAAAGTAAATCGATCTCCCAAGATCGATTCGTATACTTTGTCTAATATCATATTTTACTTTATTTTTGTAAAGAAACCAAACACGGCGATCTGACTAATCTTTTATTGTAAGTACTTTTTAAAACATACCATACATTCTCCATAACGATTTTAATGTCCAGATTTATTCAAAACCTATAAAATACAATCCGTACAAAATTTCGGAAAAAATATGAGATAAGGTTATCCTATATTAAGGCCCGTTTTATAATGTAGGTTTTAAAATTTACCTGACAATGAAAGGACCACTCATGAGAAATTTCATAAATTCTTAAACCGAGTTTCCGTCAGCCATTCAAATGACAAAATCTGAAAGGCATTTTAAAAATGCCATGTGGGAACAAACACAATGGGCGCATTTCTAAGACGTAGCTGTTGTTAGACTGTTGAGTGTTTGTCTTCGAAACGCACAGTTGAGTAGTTCCGCTCAGCTCAACAGTTGGCAACTTTCCGCAATTTTTTCATGCGGAAAATTTTTACGCCACCTGAACTCAACGTGTTGGACTTAGCCTAAACAGCTGATCGTAAAGACTTAACGCCGCTTTGTTAGGTGGCAATTGCAAACAAATTTATTCTATTTTATATTACTGATGTTATAAAGTAACTAAACTATTTTATACTAATACCACGTTTCTAAATATATGTTTTTAAGATGTTTGCTATATAATTATACACTGTTTAATTCATTATATTATTGAACGATTTTTTTCAACACGGCGGCAGCTCAGCGTTGAATTCTAAAATACTATCGGCGCAACTATCTCTATTTATTGCAATTTCATTTGTTTACATTTATCGGCTGTTCATTTGGCAGTATATTCATCAAGCCGTCTCTAAGACGTAATTGTTGGGTCCAACAGTTGCCAGCAGTTTCGTAGCAGTTGAGCTAAACAGCTACGTCTTATAAACGCGCCCAATGACTATTTTTATGAACGTAATGATATGGGTACAGTTTAATGCCCAACATAGTCAGTAAAATTTTTCTCATGTAATGTCTAGTGTAAATTTTTCATTACATAGATTTTCTTTTTCAATACGGACATTTTTTTTGTTTTCGCTATAAGTGTTCTTGCAAGATATATGTCATTATGCAAAACCGCGTAACTGACATTTGCTGCCAAAAATTGGATTTGCTCACAGAAGCTCTTGGCTCAATCCTTATCTATTCGTCTTGAAATATACTAGCCAGAAATGCGACTGCTTTATAAAAAAGAGAATCATTTTGAAATATGAGTGCTTTTACTCTCTAGAAAATAATTTATGCAACCTCACATACGCGGTTTTGCATTATCTTGATACGCGGTTTTGCATTTTGTTGATACGCGGTTTTGTACTTTAAACGACGATTTGCATGTGTACTACAGATGGGGACGGGCCGGGCTTACGCAGGGGCCCGTCGGGTACGGGCCGGAATATTTGCTGTCAGCACGAACTCGTGCGTGCATGGGCGTTCCGTCAAATTTCATAAAAGCACAAATAAGCACGAAAAAGCCCGTTGCTAATACTACAAATTTAGATAAGCTTTTGTTTTTATACAAACATTATACAAAAATTATTATTAAAACTCTTTGGATAAGATAAAAGCAAAGAAATAAATATTTGGAAACCGGTAGAAAAAATCAGATACTTAGTTGTTTTGTTTACATATCTGTACATAAAATACCTTCAAATTTTTCTACTTCCCAGAAAATATATTATAAAAATCTTTGATGTAAAAAATTTATTCGCTTAAGTAAATACACATACATAAACACAAAATTAACAAGTAGGAAAGTCTAAGTTTGGGCGGAGCCGAACATTAAATACCCGGCGCAGGTACCGCTACATGGTAAGCCGGTGTGTATCAATTTTGAGTAAATTAGCGTCCTTAAATTTCGAAATAATGAAGTTTTAAGCATTTGAGTAGTCCACTTGCAAACAGCGTTATGTGATTTTATAATAGTAAGCCATAAATTAAGAAAAACGTCTACAACAACAAGTAACATCCAAATTGTATATTTCTTTTTATTATCTGAAAATTTGGATATACATATAAGAGCCTAATAACATTAAAAATCAAAATCGCAGTGTGGTAGTTTCTGCAAATTTTATATATAGAAATTAAATATAGCGAGTTTTGAAACAGTAAGTTTTATATAGCCAGCTTTTTTAAGCTTTTCGCGTTCTCTCTTCCATGAAGGTTGTTCTGCTTCTTTTTTAAGACGTCTTCCACTAGGCACCGAAACTACCACGTTTTCTAGCATGTTTTCCAAGTTCATCAGAAGATGGAGACTTTTGAACTTGTATAAATACGTACAATAAATATTATAGCGACTTTTGAAAGTGTATATATACATACAGTAAGTATTATAGCGACTTTTGCTAGAGTAGCTAACTTTTGATGTTATTTTTATTTTTTTTTAAATATAAAAGGATTTCGCACTGTATTGTTAGTGGACATGAAACTACTTTAAATACTGGTACGTTAACCACCAAAACCTAAAAATCGAAAAAAATTTACATAGCGCACTTTGCAAGTGGACTACTCATTTCTGAAATTTGCCGTTATATGAAAAGTGGTCGTAATTTGAATCTGATTCCAATAATTTTAAACGTTTTGCTTCTATGTGGCAAGCACAATAATCATACCGAGTTTGGTACAAATTGGTACAACGGTTACCGAGATACATATATGTATATATCATAAGTGGGCGGTGCCACACCCATTTTCCAAAATTTTATCATAAACGTATTTCTTGGTAAAGAATTGTTGGCAAGCATCAATTTTGAGTAAATTAGCTTTAATATTTATTGATTTATCGAAAATTTCGTATTTCTCCAAATTACCGTTATATGGGAGGTAGGCGTGGTTATTGTCCGATTTTAAAACTTTTCGGCCATTTCGTATGCTGTAGCAAGACTAACCACTGTGCCAAGTTTGGAAGAAATTGGTGCAGCGGTTACCAAGATATACACATGTATCTATAAGTGGGCGTGGCTACGCCCATTTTCCAAAAATGTATATTCTTATTTTTCGTCTAAAAATTATTGTAAATATCAATTTTGAGTGAATAATCTTCAGTAGTTACTAAAATATCGCAGTTTTCGTATTTCGGAAAATTACCGTTATATGGGAGGTAGGCGTGGTTATTGTCCGATTTTGCCCATTCAATACCATCCGTCCTACGCTCGAAAGAAGTGCACATACCAAGTTTCGTTAAGATATCTCAATTTTTACTCGAGTTATCGTGTGCACAGACGGACGGACGGACAGACAGTCACCGCTTAATCGATTTCTCTTTTCATTCTGATCATTTATGTATACATTTGTCTATATCTATCTCGATTCGTTTTGCCTGTTACAAACAACCGTTATGTGAACAAAGTTATAATACCCTTGTGCACAAGTTCGCTTGGGTATAAAAATATGTACATATGTATACATACAATAAAAGTTGGCTCTTTATTTCCGGGCTGGGACGTGTCCTGTCGTGCCGGGCCGGGCCCCACTAAAATTCTTAACGTGCGGGCTCGGGCGTGTTTTTGAAAGTTGATTTTGCGCTCGTGCCGGGCCGGCCCTGAAAATTTAGGCCCCTGCCCATCTGTAATGTGTACATTACACTTTTTACATATGGCAATGCAAACATATCGTGTAAAAATTAGATTTGCTTCTATACAAAGCAGATGCACATATATTCGAAATAGAAATGTTTCTATTTCCATCTGACACAGATAGAATTATAGCTTAATTTTCAAATAACGTAATTGTAAATTGGTTAATAAAGACTGTGAATTAGACTGACATACGCAATAACATATGTATGTATTCAAAAAGTGTCATTTACAGATGAAAACCCATATCGTATAAGAACGCTTAAACTCTTATATTTCACTTCTTAATTGCCCTTTTTAGAAAAAAGTGTGCTACAAATTTGCATACACACTTAAATTTTTATGAAAATTTGCACAAAGTTTGGAATTCCAATTTTTGGAGTTTTAAGTGTTGTATTAGTCGTAATTTTATATAGTTATTTTCAAGAGGCTTCCCTGAGGAGCCCTGTATTCCGAGTGTAAAGAGGCAGATCATTGAATTCTTTCTGAAAAGAACGGAGGTGTCCGGCCCCATTATTTTTTGTATCAGCCACAAATTCAAATTTCTTTAAAATTTTATAGGTTTTGTGCGGCAATATGAATCATTTTAGAAAAAAATCTAATGTCGATTCTCGAATTTTTTGAATCGATTCACTCATCGAATCGGACTACAAAATCAACAAAAAATCGAATCGATCTTCGAACTAATCGATTTAAAAAGGGCATCTCTAGTGACGATACTTTTATGTATATACTCGTATATACCATATATTAGAATGTATCAGAAAAGTAGCATTTACATTTGCAGATACATATCGTGTAAGAGCGCTACTATTTACAAACTTTTAAGTTTGATATTCGAACATTATCATAACCTTGCAACTGTCCCTAACAACGTGAATTATAATATCGAACAGTCATTTTCATCGAGGTTTATACCGCCCTCGCAAACCTAGCGCTCCGGTATTCCACTTGTTACCGCCACCGCATTCACACTTCGGTCTTTAATTAAAATCTGTATATCGTCACCTGAAATGCAAAAAGACGTAACAACATCGTAAATGAAATGGAAAGTCGTGACTAATATTTTACTTTTTTTCATAAAATGAGGTGGGGAGTTGTAATTCGATGGAATCCATCACATAAATAAAAAAGTGAATTTTAAATTTTTTATTAATTATGACTTTTTACATTTCAACGATGATGTTTGTTACGTCCTTTTGCATTTCAAGTGACGATATAAGTTATATTATAGTTATAAAGAATACTGTTTCCGTTTGTTACTGTATTTCTTTTTATGTTAATATTATTCAGCAGTATTTGGAAATAATTGTTAATTGAATTTCAATTTTTGACAAAGTTTTTCAGTTCTTAAGAAAATATCGAACAGAAAGGTTAAATTCATTAAAATAAAAAATATTCATATGAACCTTTAAACCTTTTATTGGAAATTAGCTTACTGGCGACGAGGATGGGATGTGCATAGTCTAATGATCACATTCAGCGATCGAACATTTCGTGCGTAGAGCAAATGTTTATTAAAATAAAAAAAAGAACTAAGAAATTGTTGGTTTTTTTGTGGAAAAATCTTCGTTGGAAAGAAAAATATTTGACCTTATCATTGAGATAAAATAACAATAAAATCAAATATAGAACGCAACGCTTCGTTGGGAGACCTAACATACCAAATAATAGGATTTTCACAACAACAAGAATATATTTACAACAACAATAAGCCGCAGCAAAATCAATTATAGCAACTACAACAACAAAGTGAAACAAAAAAATTACAACAAACAATCAAATAATAGCAACAACAACTGCAGCTAAAGCAATAACAAAAATGGCCTTAACATTAGCAGAAAGTTTACGCGAAGCAAGGAGTAGCATTCAACGGAAGTAGCGATTACACATTAAGTAATTACTTAAGAGATGTTACAACCGTATTGCAATTAACACCCGCTGAACATCAAGGTACGTTACAAACTGTTCTAGGTAATCGGCTGCAAGGGAAGGCACTAAGAGTAGTGGAAACTTTAATAAATCCTACTTGGGATAAAGTAATTATGAAGCTCAAAGAAGAGTTTGGCATTAAAAGAACATTTTTTAATTTGAGAAGTGATGCGTTAAATTTAGATGCTAAAAATGTTAAAGAATTGCATTTCAAATTGAGAAAAAATTTAAGTCAAATGAATACAAAATTTAGTTTAGAACCAGATAGTTTATATTCACCAGAAAATAATGAAAAATTAATATTTGATATTTATGTTAATTATTTACCTATTCATATAAAATCTCTTTCACTTCAAAATCATATTAATTCTATAAATACCGCTTATACTTTTTACTTAGAAAACAATATATTAAAAGATATAAAATTAGTAAATATTAAACATGGGTATAGTTTTCCAAATAATAATTTAAAACATGACAATTTTTTAAATACAAATTTTCAAAGCAGGTCTTGTGAAAATTTTTTAAACGAAAATCAAAATTTTCAAAATTCAAAAATTGATAGATTTTCAAGCAGAAATAATTTCCGAAATTTTGATAATCAATATAATAGAAATAATTCTTATCAAAATTTTAGAAACCATCAAAATCTAAATTTTAACAGTTATAATCCAAATAATATGTATCAACAAAATCAAAATTATAATTCAGGAAATTTTAAAAATTTACCACGAAAACAAAGTAGAAATTTTAGTCATGTTTTAGCTCAAGAACCGATGGAAGTAGATGTTATAGATGCAACAGAAAATTTTCATTTGCAGCCTCGGAATCAACATTACCAATAATAACATTTACTATAAATACCAGGGACGTGAACCGGATTAAAAATTTGGTCGGTTCGGTTCAGCGGTTCGAACCGTTTTTGCACGTTTGGATTGGTTCGTCAAAGCGGTTTTTTTGGTCTTTGAACCGGGGTTTCGGTTCGGTTCCACGGTTCGAAAAACAAAAAAATAACGCGCAAGTTTAAGTGTCAAGTGCAACAACGCGCAAGGTTACGGGTCAAGTGTCTGTCAAATGAGATGGGTTGCCTTTACATTAGATATTGTCACATGGTAAACAAACATGGTAGGTATTACCATGTTTAACAAAAAGAAAAAAGTGGGTACATTTATCTATTGGAAATTGGTTGAAACGAACCTTTAAACATTTATAGAAAGTGGTTCGGTTTTCGGTTCGGATCAAACATTTGTGAAAAATTTCGGTTCGGTTAATGGTTCAGTTAATTAATAGAAAAAAGCGGTTTTCCGGTTCAAAACCGGTTCACGTCACTGATAAGTACTATCAAAACAAAATGCTTAATTGATAGTGGAGCTGCTACTACGATTGGAAGTTATGCATTTTTTAAAAATATGGAAAGTAGGAAAAAATTAGCCAAACCAATTTTATTGAATACATTAGTAGGTGATAATATCATTACGGAGGAAGTAATAATAAATGTGCCAAATGAATTTAATGATAATAGCAGTACTATGTCTGTCAAATTAATGAAATTTTGGAATAAAACATTTGACTGCATAATAGGTATAAACATTTTAGGATCGATTGGTGCAGTAATAGATTTTCAAAATAATAAATTAACAGTTAATAACAATGATATATATCTTTTTGATAGTGGATGTAATATAACATATGAAGAGATAAATTATTTAGAAAAATTTGAAATAACTAAACTTAAGGAATTAATGCCTACAAATTTAAATAAAGAAGAAAGTAAATTGTTGGAAGCATTTTTGCACAAAAATAAAAAATCTTTTTACGTAGAAGGTCAAAATTTAACGAGTACAAATTGTGTTAAACATAAAATTATAACAACATCTTCTAAACCTATATATTGCAAAAATTTTAGGCATCCTCAAATTTTAGAAAAAGAAATTGAATTGCAAATTGATGATATCTTAAAACAAAAAATTATACGACATAATAAGTCACCATATAATTCTCCTTTATGGATAGTAAAAAAGAAGTCTGATAATTCAAAAAAACAAAAATGGCGTTTAGTTATTGATTTTAGGAAATTAAATGAAATAACAGTAGATGATAAATTTCCACTTCCAAATATTGAATCCTTATTTGACAAGTTGGGTAAAGCACAATATTTTTCTTCGCTATATCTTGCAAAAGGTTTTCGTCAGATATTAATGAAAGAAAGTGATATAGAAAAAACCGCATTTTCGACTTCAAGGGGACATTTTGAATTTATCAGAATGCCTTTCGGTCTTAAAAATGCTCCTGCCACATTTCAGCGTATGTTAAATTATGTTTTATCTGATTTTATCAATAAAATCTGTGTGATATATATGGATGACATACTTGTATTTTCGACCTCATTAACTGAACATATAGAAAGCTTACAAAAAATTGTCTCAAAACTCAATGAATTCAACCTTAAAGTCCAAATTGATAAGTGTAAATTCTTATCTAAAGAGACAAATTTTCTTGAGCATATAATAACAAACAGAGGCATTAAGCCAAACCCAGAAAAAATTAAAATAATACAAAATTTGCAGTTACCAAAGAATTTAAAAGAAATAAAATCTTTTCTTGGGTTAACCGGATATTACCGGAAGTTCATTAAGAATTATTCTTTTGTGGCTAGCCCTATCATACATTATTTGAAAAAGAATACTAAAATAAACATAAGTGATCAGTCGTACATGACGCTTTTGAAAAATTGAAAAAAATTTTAACTAACCCGCCTTTACTTTGTTATCCTGATTTTAATAAAAAATTTGTTTTGACTACTGATGCAAGTAACTTAGCCATCGGAGCCGTGTTAATCCAGGCAGGCAAACCAGTGAGTTACGCTAGTAGGACATTAAATGGACATGAGACGAATTATTCGACTTTGGAAAAAGAATTGCTAGCCATAGTTTGGTCTATAAAGTATTATCGTTGTTATCTTTATGGTCGAAAGTTTCTTGTACAGACTGATCATCAGCCTTTGAAATGGCTATTTTCACTAAAGGATCCGATTTCACGTATTATTAGATGGAAAATTTTATTGGATGAATTTCAGTTTGGCATTGAATATATTAAAGGGAAGGAAAATACTGTAGCAGATTTTTTAAGTAGAGTTCCAATTAATCAAAGTTCATTAAGTAGTATCCACAGTGTTCAAGAAAATTTACACGAACATTTTGTTATAATAGATGCAATTGTTAATAAATATCGAACTCAAATAAGATAACTCAAAAACAAAAACAAAAACAAGAAAACTGAACTGCTTTTTAATAAATATAAGATAATATATGTTGCAGAGAGTGATTTAACTAATGACCGTTATTTAAATGAGTTATTTAGAAGGGAATTAAGAAAAGGAAAGATTGGAATATATTCAGAACTTGAAGATAATAAATATAATATTATACAATTAAAATTAATTGAACATTTTTCCAACGACAAGAATCTAAAATTTATAAAGTGCTCAAAATTAGCTGAAGATATTGATTCAGAAGAATTTCTATTAACTATATAATAATATATAATATATATATCAATTATATAAATAGGCAATCATGTTTCCTTTACACCCCTTTTACGGCTAAACTGTACTTCTAAGGTATAAACAATTATATATCATTAGAAAGGTATTTTGATGCTGATGTGCAGGCAATTTTTAAAATTTCAAATTAGTTTAAAATAGAGCGAAAAAATCAATTCAAAAGTCACACCAATACCAATGCCATACATGTACATGGTTGGGGCGGAAATGCCTCCTAAAAGTATGCTTTAATATTGATAGTGAATTAAAGAAACGTGCTAAGCAGCAGTTTAGGAATAAGATGTATGTATGTATGTACATGAATAGATTAGCCTCAAACAAGGATGAGATAATTTTGAGTATGGAGAAGAAGAAAGGGATAAATACAGAAATTAAAATAAAAGTAAAGAAACCTAAATATAAAGACAAAGAGGAAGGAAAATTGAAATACCTAACCTAATAACAATGGTGGGGGTGAATATGTAAATGAAGAAAAGAATGGACATATTTAGATCAGGACAAAGGAAAGGATAAAGATGAAGACCAAGACGAGGAAGAAGATGAAGATGAATATGAAGATAAGGATAAAGATAACTTATCTTCACTTAACCCCTTAACTTAACTTAACTCACCTCAACTCATCTCACCTCCGCTTAAAAACTTACTCCACCTGAGTTCGCTACACATTAATTCACCACCTTAACTTCCCACACCTGAATCCACCACTACTTCACTCCCCACACGTAAATTCACCACACCTTAATTCACCACACCTAAATCCACCACACTTAAATTCACCACACCTTAACTCACCACACCCCAACTTTCCCACCACATCTTAACTCACCACACCTTAATTCACCACACCTCAACTTTCTCACCACACCTTAACTCACCACACCTCAACTCACCACAACTAAATTCACCACACCTCTTAAGATCACCACACCTGAATTCATAACACCGTAACTCCCACACCCAATTCCACCACACTGCAACTCATCACACCCAATTTCAACACATGACATGATATCACTAAAGAAACAATGTAAAGAAAAAGAGGAAGGAAAATTTAACTACCTAACCTAATAACAATGGTGGGGGTAAATACGTAAATGGAGAAAAGAATGAAGATATAGATCAGGATAAAGGAAAAGATAAATATGAAGACGAAGGTGAATATGAAGATGAAGCTGAAGACGAAGATGAAGATGAAGACGAAGATGAAGACGAAGATGAAGATGAAGATGAAGATGAAGATGAAGATGAAGATGAAGA
>NW_023458569.1:3848392-3849327 GCF_013731165.1 Rhagoletis pomonella | reverse complement strand
GAAGATGAAGATGAAGATGAAGATGAAGATGAAGATGAAGATGAAGACGAGGGTAAAGATAAAGATGAAGATGAAGATGAAGATGAATATGAACATGAACATGAACATGAACATGAACATGAACTTGAACATGAACATGAACATGAACATAAACATGAACATGAATATGAAGGTGTAGATAAACATAAACATAAACATAAACATTAAAAGCGATAGAGACAAAGATAGAGAGGAAGAAAGTGATAGGGACAAAAAGGAAATACAACTGGAGGATGTGCGATGTTATATTGTGATGTGTTATGCTACATATGTTATGTTGTTGAATCTAATGCTATTCCATGTTATGTTATGCTAAGTACTAAGCTAAACTCCCCTCCACTTAACCCATTCCAACAAATTTTATTTCAGCTCAACTCAACTCACATAAACTATCCTTAATTTTAGCGGTTGAATTTATATAATAGCTATTATTAATGATGTTCATTTAAAAGGCAATCATAGAGGCATTCGAGAGAATTTTGAGGAGTTAAAAGGTGCATATTTTAATCCCAAATTGTTTAAATATATAAATAGATACTGTAATAGTTGCAGAGTTTGCATAGAAAACAAATATGATCGAAAACCGATAAATAAACAATTTAAACATACTTTAACTGCTGACAAGCCAAATGCAATAGTACATTTAGATATTTTCCAAATTCAAAAAACTTATTTTTTAACAACGATTGACAAATTTACCAAATTTGGTACGGCTCATAAACTTAGTGATAAAAATATGGTCACTGTCAAAACCAAAATTGAAGAGAGAATCGCCTTTTTAGGAAAACCGGATAAATTAATAATGGACAGTGAATTTAATAATGCATTAATAATTTTTTTTTGTCAAGCAAATAATATAGAATCTTATTATACAACACCAAATTCTCACACTGGGA
>NW_023458569.1:3801873-3843392 GCF_013731165.1 Rhagoletis pomonella | reverse complement strand
AAAAAAAACTGATGTAGCAAGCAATCACCTTTATTTCGTATATTAAGCTACATCAAAGAATTCGACATCATCCGATGCTTACTAAAGTAAAAACTCTACCGCAAGGGCATTTGCCCAGTTTGATACTCATAAATTACCTGGGAGCTTATTTTCACAGACGGTTCCAGATATGGTGGTAACAAAAGGGCTGGGTGTTACAATTGTCTTCAGTGCTTTTCCCCCGTACTGCTCGGCATTTACAGCCGAATCAGCTGTACGTTTGGCCTCTATAAACGAAGGAAATTTCCTCATCTGAACGGACAGTAAACCAGCCAGCGAATCCTCTTTTAACAGTGCTAATGATTCTCATATAATTTCGAAATCACGTGAAATACTCTTTTGACACAAAAACACATTAAACGCATTAAAATCTTAGTTTAACATAGTATTTACGTCTAAAGAACTGACATTTTCATTATTCTGCAAAACCCTCTATCAGCAAATTTTTCTATATAAATAGTTATAATTCGAATTGCAATAACCTCTATCTGATCTTTAAACTAAAATTAAATGAATTAAAAGTAAAAAACTAGTTTTAGTATATTGCGTGAATATTTAAGACATGCGTGTGTACTTAAAATTATTAACACTTTTAAAAACAGCTGCCAAAACAGTTTTTTTGCTCTCCTGAAAAATTGAGTTTTTGCAGATAGAGGGTATTGAATATAAGCCCTCGATATGTATGTATGTACATATTTACGTGTCCACATAAATACATATACGCCATTCTGGTAATTTAATACACACATATGTATGTCTTTTCTATTCCTGAATTCTAAAAATGACTTTAATAAATTGCTAATTTATCAAATTGAAAATCGTATCAAAACGTTTGTTTTATTGGGTTCTAACCAAAGCACATTGAACAGGTAGTATCAGTAGAACAGCTGATTTGATATTTATTTTATTTTTTTCAAATTATTCGGTCTCGTAAATGTCACATACGCAAAGCAGCACAACCGCTGATTACTGGGCCTTGCAAAGGATGGAAAGAAAGTGCAATAATTTTTATTTTTTTCCAATTTCAATTGTATATTTTTAATTTTTTGTATTTCACATGGCACGCTTTTATTTAGAAGAACAGTTATTGACACTTTCGATACCAGTGTATTGCGCCATGGGTTCGAACATAGTCCTTACAAGCCAACAAAAATAATAACAATCACAGCTTTGCAAGCAACGGCAGTGGAGTTAGCAGCAGACCAGAGCGTATTAACGCGTTACAGTGCCGCGAAAATACACAGGAAAATACTCGTAGGAATTCAAGTGTACGTACCTCTGATGTTCACCACTTCACATATTTACACATTATTTAGAGTATACCCTTTGCAGTAAATCAAAGGTCCCAAGCATATACCAATGGGCGACCTCTGGTTCACGGAATAACCAGTGTAAAGAAGTCGATCAGCCTCAGCAAGTTGTCGGACGTTTCGTCGTGGAAGCTGAATTTTCCGACGGTGGTTCCAAAGATCCCTTCCTTGCCAACCCTGGCATTGAAGTCGCCAAGCACGATTTTGATATCATGGCGGGGGCAGCGCTCGTATGTGAGCTCCAAGCGCTCATAGAAAAGATCCTTGGACGCCTCGGCCTTCTCTTCCGTCGGGGCATCGGCGCAGATTAGCGAAATGTTTAAGAATCTTGCTTTGATGCGGATTGTGGCTAGACGCTCGTCCACCGGCGTGAACGACAGTACTCGACGACGGAGTCTCTCTCCCACCACAAATCCAACACCGAATTTGCGCTCCTTTACATGGCAGCTATAGTAGACGTCGCAAGGCCTCAGACATTTTTTGCCTTGCCCCGTCCAACGCATTTCTTGAATGGCGGTGATGTCAGCTTTTGTCCTTACGAGGACATCAACCAGCCGGCCAGAGACACCTTCCCCATTAAGGGTCCGGACATTCCAGGTGCATACCCTCAAAACGTAGTCCTTTAAACGTTTGCCGTGGTCGTCATCAAAAGAGGGGTTCTCATCCGAGGATTTGTTTGTCTTTTTCATTGGAGCCTGATTTTACGTGGCGGGACCCCAACTCAGCGCACAACCTATTGCTGGGGCTGAGTTAAGAGAATTTTAAGAATAAAATGAAGTGCGATCTACAAGAAACCTCGAACTTCCAAATTTATTGTGAACGAACCCTGGGACCGGCAAGCATACCCCAGCAATTGCTAAAGAAGCACTTCGGTACCAAAAACGCTTCGTAACAATCGGCGCCCGATCAGAAACTCGGTAGATCGTACACGTGCAAAAGGAAATTTCCCATCAACAACCAAACGAGTAAAATGGCTGAGTTGGTTGACACGACGTGGTTGGACTATGCATCCAAGGAGCAATTATTGCCCATTTCACAGGAACTAGGCATCCAACACACGGGCACCGCCGACCCAGAGATACATGCTCAATTCCTATCGATGGAAATAGCTTGCAGGACCGTTGAAGCCGCCACGGAAGACGAAGCCGACAAGAAGGCACCTACCCCACCGGATCAAGGAGAAGGGGCCGCAAACACTTCCGTGGTACCACCTAAGCGGAATCGGCTGGTATTTCCACCACGGCATACGCAACCGCCACACCAATACCCACCACCAACGGTCATCGTGCCGAACACCGGCTCAGCACCCCACGACAACCCGGCTATCCCCATGTTCGAACCCATAATCGACCAAGTGCGGCAGTGATCGGAGAAATACGATGGTGGACGAGACCCGTTAGCGCTTGTGGAGCGTTGAAGGAGTTGGCCGATGGTACTGCACCCCAGCACTGTTGAAGCTCGGCGAGTTTCAAACGTGCCTTTTTAAGCTTTTTCCCGCCGGTACGATACCTCGAGCATCTCGAAGATGAAATACGGCGTCGAAAACAGCACACACATGAAAGATACAAGGAATACGTGATTGGAGTACAAAATTTGATGCGGCACGCTGGGTACAGCAACGAGCAGCGGCTGGAAAGAATTTTCCGTAACAGCCATCCCGATTACTTATTGTATTGCAAACGTCGAGACTTTAACACCCTGGCGGAGCTTCTCACACTCACGGAAGGATATGAGGGTATCCACGAAGGTCATCGATGAGCATCCGAGGTACCTCGACGCGAAGTAGCGAGACGAATAGGCTATAACCCGACAATGAGCACCACACGGTCGGACCAATCATCCCATCAGCATCCGCCAGTGCATACGGCCCACAACCATCTAGTCCCACCGCTTAACACAACGATAAACATACAGCGTCATCCATCGCCTGCGACCCAGGTCGTCGATCCAGGAGATGCCGTAACGCACGAAAGTTATTCTATTGGGAGTGCGGCAGAACCTATGCACGAATAATAGTGCTGCCGTCAGCGTCAGGGAAACGACAGAGGGTTCCACCAGGGACAAGACGCGGTGAACCTACAGAACCGAGCGCAGAGCCACTATTAACCATGCGTCAGTAACGTGGCCGACTCTTCGCCCTAGTTCAGCTGGGCGGGGAGCGGGTCGTTATCGACACCGGCGCCTCGAAAAGTTTTGTTTCACCTAGTTTAGCGGAACACATGGTGAGCGCGGGGAGCGAAAAGAAGGTAACGGTAGCCCTCGATATACAGATGGACAACGGCACCAGCAGAAAAATCTTCGACGCCTTTAGGTCTGAAGTCCGCCTCGGGTCGTCCTCACGCCACACAGTACTGCATGTCATGCCCGGCGTGATAGACGATATCATACTTGACCTAGAAACGTTGGGGAACATGGGAACTACGGTATCCTGCGGTGGTCAACACATCGTGCTGACCGAACCATTCGCTTAGCACATACCGACACAAGACACCGCAACGCAGTCCACGAAGTACAAAGAGTCACCAAGAATAACAAGTAACATCTCGCCGAAAACTGTCGGGAGGAAGCGCCCCAGGGGAAGCAGGACCAAAGACGAGAGTATTAGTAGAATTAATCATAGAGGCCCAGCGTAGATAGTTCTTCGTAGATGCGCAGCATTAGTTACAACGATGAAACATCCCGCATACGTGATTTCTTGGCAGAAGAGCTCCTGAAGTTCGAGACAATGAGCGGAGTGACTAAAGTGGCGGAAAACAGAATCATCATAACCAATGACCGACCCATCAAGCAACGGTACTTCCCGCGCTTCCGGCAATGCAAGCCATTATCAACGATGAGATCGGAGATCATATCACCCCCACAGCGCGCCGATCGTATTAGCCCGGAAGATGAATTGGAAACGGCATTTTATGCGTAGATGCGGTAGCTCAACGTCCGTTCGGTACCCGACCCATGCCCCTCGCCCAGGATACAACACATCCTGGATAAACTACGGCGGGCAAATAACATCAGTGGCCTGGACCACAAAAACGGCTACTGGAAGATACCACTGGAACCAAGTAGTCGACTGTACAGGGTCTTTACCACACCGGGACGTGGCTAATTTTAATGACGCGTCATGTGGTTCGGTTTACACTCCGCGCCTGCAACGTTCCAGAGAGAACTTGATTGGGTCATTGGCCTAGAGATGGAACACGACGACATAACAGTCATAGGCCCTTATTATGAGTTGCATTCGATTTTCGGCCTTCGCTTGTTATTGGAGATCGAATGTAAAACTCGTATTATGAGCTATGCAACCGTGTCGAAATTTTCGTTGAGTATCAAATTTTCTGTCGAACAGAATTTTGCATACGATGCTGTAGCGAAGTGTTCTTACTTTTTGGCGGCTAGACACTACTTTACTGAATAATGAATACTAAACACAAGCTCGAAAGGCTGGCTTCTAAGAAAATCCCAATACTCAGTTGGCACGATCACTGAGAACAAAATCGTCGAGCTGTTGAGAGTTTTAAAATATTTTAAATAGATTGTGCTCGAGAGCATTGCTGGAACAGGTTTTGTGTAGCGGACAGCAGGCCTACAAACGCCTTTTTAGACAGTCGGAAGTTTTTAATAAATCTGTATACAAATTTCCTAAATATATTATATGTCAAAATATATTCGAAAGAATACACTTAAACTCTCTTTCTCTCCTGTGGCTCGTTTCTGTAACGCTTCTCTACCGATATTTTCTCTACTGGCAGAGAATATACGTCATTCTCTACTACTCACTAGCAGTAGAGAACAAGGCGGCAAATTCATTAGACCAAGAGCTGATGATCAAAAAACCCATCATACTTCAGATCGATTGAAATTTTGTGTGAGCTTAGCTTGTTAATATATAAATAGGGATGAAACGATACCATGCAGGTATCGATGCTTTTACTTGGAGATAGTATCGAAAAAAGTATCGATGCCTGAAAAATATCGAACCTAAAGTATCTATACCTACTCGTATCGATACTCATTGTGTATTCCGTATTAAGCTAAATTTATTTTTGTAAATCACAAGTTAATCATCCTCTGGGAATCCTAAACTCCGAAAAATAAAATTTAATAATGTAGGAACTGAAAATAAATAAAACTCCGTTACATCAGAACTATATGTTTAATGATGAATAGTATTTACACAGATACACATACATTGGAAAAGATTACAAGTTAATCTTATTTAAGAAAACATTTATTAATAAAATATTTCAGCGAAAAGTCTTCTTTTGTTGTAATTCCCAAGAATAGAAGTTTTTCCAAATGTTTGCCAGTCAACCGATTTCTTGGCGTGGTAATTCCCAGCAAAAAATCGGCAATCGCCTTTAGTGGTAACGTGTTCTAGAAGGCATAGCGTTGCAATGCCTTCGATTTTGTTCGCTTCTTTTAGGCATTGCTGGTAATGCAAAGTCGAATGTCCTACAATAAGGACTGGTACAGAATGTTCTGCAAATTTTGAACCCGTTACAAAATGTTTAGCAATGACATAGTAGGCTTTGAGTAAATTGCTTTCAAACTGGTGTTTCATTACATTTGCAAAACTATATTAGTTCCGCACTATAGTTAGCTCCGCAAAAAAATTGTGTACATTTGGACGAACAATCCCAATATTAGTTACAAAAAGTTGGCGAAACTCACTGGATCAACTTATAACACTGCACGAAGGACAGTTTTGCGCCTTAAGAAAGGTGGCTCAGTGAAGGACAAGGCGAGAAGTGGCCTCCCAAATGGATCAGCAGACGCTCAGTTGGAGAAGAAGGTAATAGCCATAATTAGGAAGAACCGCTCCATGTCAACAAGAGATATCGCCATAAGAGCTAAAACCACGCATGTGCAGGTCACTCGAATCAAGAAAAGAAATGGTATCAAAACTTACAAAAAGAAAAAAGTTCCAAAACGAAGCTAAAAGCAAAAGCATTTCCCTTGCACGTAAGTTGTATGAGACACAACTGGCAAACAAAAATTTTTGTGTGATTATGGACGACGAAACTTATTTGAAAATGGACTTGAGGACATTTGCCGGGTAACAAATTTTACTGCCTGGAGTCTGGAGAAGACATTTCTGATTCGGAAAAAACCATCCAGATAGAAAAGTTTGGTAAAAAAGTTCTAATTCGGCAAGCCATATGTGAATGCGGGCATAAATCCACGCCATTCTTCACTATGGGAACCATCAACACTGAAATTTACGTGAAATAGTGTCTTCAAAAACGTCTTCTGCCCTACCTACGTCATCATAATGACCAAACTATGTTTTGGCCGGATTTGGCTCCAGCACATTACGCTAATATCACCCAAAAGTGGTTCGAAGATAACAATGTGCATTACGTGAGGAAAGACTTGAATCCCCCTAATGTGCCTGAGATGCGACCAATTGAGCGATATTGGGCTCTGATGAAAGCCAAACTTTTAAAAATGGGGAAACCAACAAAAATTATTTCAGAAATAAAAAGAATGTGGCGGACAGCATCGCTAAAAGTGGACAAAACCGTTGTACAAAACTTAATGTCAGGTGTCTTCAGAAAAGTTCGGGCGTATGGACTGCAACGAAAAAATTGACACAATTTCTTTTCGTATTATCACTATAAACATGTAGTTTTATATTAATTAAAACAAAAATATAAAAAAGTTATCGTATGCACTTAATGGGCGTTTTTTAATTTGGAGAACTTTCTGTACCGGTCCTTATTTTATTTATTTCGCTTCTTTGTTTCATTTCGGGGAATGCAAAGTAGAATGTCCTATTATATTTCTTTTTTAATTCGCTTCTTTGCTTTATTTCGGGGAGTGCAAAGTAGAATATCCTACAATATTTTATTTGTTTCGCTTCTTTGCTTCATTTCAGGGAATGCAAATTAGAATATCCTACAATATTTTTTTTTTATTTCGCTTCTTTGCTTCATTTCGGAGAATGCAATAGAAAATAGAAATATAATATATGAAAAATGAAAAATAGAATGAATATCCAAAAATTCTTTTACCACCGATACTTTCTGTGAAAATATGTCTCGCATACAAATCATGTTTTGCCTTGTTCAATTTGCAGCGAAGTTGAAGTCAGTCAATGAAGTGAAGTACAAGAGTGAGGAAGTACAATTTTAAGCTTTATTAAATATGCATGTATGTAAAATCTAAATACATACATATGTATGTATAAAAACTGATTTATAAAAATTTTAATTAATTTTAATCTTTTAAGACATTTTCTGATTTCAATTTAATATAAATAAGTATGTATTTTTCTAGGCATTCTACATTAGTTTCTCTGCGAGGCATTCTTTGTTCGCTTCTCTAGATTCTGTTTATCCATGCGCTCTCCTCTCGTTTTAAGGTAATGCTGCGGGTGAAGGCTTACCGCCAATGACATGCCCATGTTAAAATAATGCCTTCTTGAAGCGAAAGGGTAAGCGATTCCCATCGCCTAGCTCGTTTCCACTTTCGTTTCTGTGGTAATCGTGTTTTTTGCTGGGTTGTTGCTCCTGCTTTCGAAAACAATCGTTCGCAAGGAACCGATGTTGTAACTGTATGTGAATATGATCATGCTTGTTTATACAACAAAGGAAACGCAGTTTTCCGCTCCTCCCATTCTTCTAATGGGTTCGACTTGAAGGAGGACACTGGGCTGGATAAAAAAAGAAACGTATTTTTTTATTTTGATACGTTTAATATTTTAGTGTTTTCTAAGCATTTTTTTTATATCTTGAGTCAACTCTTTTTCTTTATTTCTTTTCTTCATTAACAGAGCTATTTGCCCCTAGAGCAAAAAATTAAACTGAAGATGGCAGATCGCCGAAACTGGTTGGTCTCCAAACCAAATTTGACAAGGGATGACGGAAAATCGTTCCACATTACATGTGATGTACCCTGTCGGAAACACGAACAACGAAAATGAGAATTTGCCGCTACCTTTATTTTCGCCCGCTAATGTTTACAGAGCGAAGAATAATAGAGTTACTCAGTGACTTTTACATCGCGTTAATACATCTGCACTGAACATTCATCTACTTCACACTCCCACTCGAACAATTGGCCGTGTAAACGTTACAAATAGGTATGTTAACCCCGGGATCCCGGCCTTTTAAGGTCCCGAAAATTCCGGGATTCTTGGCAAATAATCCCGGTATTTTCGGCATTTGTAATTTGCACTGATGGCAAAAATAGAAACTCCTTTTCTTGAACAGTGTTGGCAATATTTCTTTTTTTATTTACTAATTAATATTTTTTTATAAATGTATAGCTCATTATACATTTAACATCGCGCGATAGTAAATTTTAAACACAATTATCAATATATTCGCGAAACCGTTGGCCATATATAGTAAAATTGCGTTTTTAGTTTTTCACTCTGACGTCAGTAATTCAAAAATGAATTCAGGGAAATGTTCTTTAGAAAAGAAGTATGGGTATCAAATTAAATAGGAAATCCTGTAGAATTTAAACAGATTCAAGTTTTTGGTGCAGAGTATTGAAAATGTCCTTTTAAAATTTTATCCTTGAAATTTCGCAATATTTGTTTTTGAAAAAATTATATGTTAAGGACTTATACAAACTCGATAACATCCTCGAATTTCATCCTTCTAACTTTATCAGCTTAAAACATTACCTATTCGCCCTTGAGAATGCAAGAAATTTTAATTGAAATAAAAAAGTAGGTTTCAAACCGGAGACCATAACGATTATAAGAAATAAAATTAAATATTGCTCTATAACTATTACTGAACAATGGAAAAGTTTTTTTCGTCTCGCGGGACGATTGTTTTAAAATGTAAATTATTTTCGTCATCTCATAATAATTATATGGGATTTTTATATTTTTTCTTCTCTCGGGACGTTTATTTCAAGACGAAAATGGTTTACGTCTTCTCATAATAATTATATGGGAATTATACCTTTTCCTCTCTCGGGACGTTTATTTCAATACGAATATGATTTACGTCTTCTCATAAAAGTTATATGGGATTTTTATTTTCTTCGTCTCTCGGGACGGTCATTTCAAGACGGGAATGATTTACGCCTTCTCCAAATAATTATATGGGACTTTTATTGAATGAAACTTCTTAATTGAGTTCGGAGATTTGACGCGTTAAATATTTAACGCCACGATTGTTCATGTCATTAAATCTGTATCGTTCGTTCGATTTTCAAAAATGACTTGAAACTTAGAATAAAATCGACTGACCAGTTTTTGAGAAAATTCTCGAAATCTATATTTTCAGGAGCCCAATTTTTAGGCGGTACCGTTGTGACATACTTATATTTCATAAACGCAAAAGACAGCATTAGATAGCTTGTTTTAAGGCCCTTCTACTGATATCCACAAGAATGGTATAGAATGAGTAGTGCGGCCTCAGTGGTAGTTTAAAAAACTGCCTTTTTTCGAATTTCAGGCACCAGTCACGCCCACAAAGGCATACGAATCGAAACATCCTGGAACAAAACCTTCCTAGTTTTTTTGGTACTTTAATTCCTGAAAGTTTGAGAAAAATTAGATGAACACATCGCAAAGCATCTCGTAGTAAAAACACGAACCAAAATCAATTTAGCTCTATATCTTTCCAACTAGTAACCGGAACTCAATATATAAGGTATCGTTGGAAAGGTATTGACCTATAGACTAACCCTGGGATTCAGTAATTCAGTCTCATCTCAAGTTACTAAATTTGAGATAAGCAATTAGTGACTATTTTTGTGACTTGAGACGATTTGGGTATTCAGAAGGAGTCACAAAAAGTTCACCAAAAATGTGTGGTGAAAGCAAACACAGACAACACGATCAGTTGTGTTTATACATATATGCCTTTTGCTCGCGCCGCTCAAAGAGTCGCAACCGCCGAGTGGTCAAAGCATTAGGCTGTAGAGTCCGACCGATTAATCGGCATCGGCATCGGTATCGGCACAAAATTGAGCATCGGCATCGGCATCGGCCTTTTTTCGCCGATTCTTTGGAATTCCTTTTCAAATGTTCAGGTGAAGCGACAGCCAACATTAAAAAAAACATTTGCAGACAGCTCACAAAAATGATTTTTTTGTTGAAGGTATTTCACGTTTTTTCCATACAAAAGTATGTGCGACAATTTTCTTTTATATGGAGAACACTGCCAGCAAAAAAAATTGCCAAAAATTAACGGGATTTTATAGCAGCTTGAAATTTGCACTTCATATACTAGAATGAAATGGTCTACAAAACTGCATGAAATTTTGGTAAAAATAAGCAGAATTTTTCAACTTTTTTTACAAAGTTTGAAATCTGAGTTTATATGGTGTTTGTTGTATACCAGCTAGACTTTTATAAAAAAAAATAATAAACATTAAATAAAAAAGACAAAATCGGTCAAACTATCGCAATTCTTTTATTTTGTGGACCACTATATGTATGTACATACATACCTAACATATAAGTTCTTAAGCATTGAGTGCAAAATAGTGTATTTTAGTACAAAACGAAATGAAATTTTATGTTCCTAAATATTTTTTGCTTAGCACCATATAAAAAAGTGTTTTATGTAATTTACATAAATGTGATATATGTACATATATTTTTACACATACATATGTATGTATGTACATACATGTGTATGTTATGTTGCATAACAAGCCAATTAATTCAATTGTTTCTTTTCTTTTGTTTTTTTTAACTCCGTGAAATGAACTGATTTTATGAATTAATACATTTATTTGTAATTTTTTATGGAATCGGCATCGGCATGGGCCGATTCTTTCCCCATAAGCCGATTAATCGGCATCGGCATCGGTACCTGAAAAAAAATTGGAATCGGTCGGACTCTAATAGGCTGGCAGCCGAGAGGGTCCGGGTTCAAGTCTTCCTGGGCCGGAGAGGATTTTTTATTTTGTTTTTATTTAGAGTTTTTTTATTTTTTTTATTACTTTTAACTTTTTTTAACTATCATTAAATTTTAATGTTAAAAAAAAATGATTTTTTTTCAATAAATTTGTATGATATTAAAGCATTTTGGTTTATTTCCTAATGAAATTCTTGTTGAACAAATTTTCTCGCTTCATTTTCGCGTTTTTTTTTTTTATAAAATGGAAAGAAATAAGCTTTTCCTCAATACTTCTATTTTTGTTACCGGCTCTTAGCCAGCTGACAAATTAGTGAGTTATTTTTGAGACTAGAGACGTGAGACAGCGTACTGAATACCAAATAGTCTCAAAATCCAAGTTCACCACCAAAAGTCACTATTAGTGACTAGAGACCGCTTACTGAATGCCAGGGTATAAACGGGAAAAGCAAAAAAACCTTTTTTGGTTCGGAATACTTTAGCCTAATTTTTAAGAATTCGGATAATCGTTTATCATGATTCAATAATACAAGGTTAGATAATTATTGACAGCTGCGGTTTGACACTCCCTTACAAAAGGTTGCATTTACGGAGGACAGAGAAAGGGCAAGAATACAATCCCTTGTTTCGAAAATGGTAGTAGAAAAGTACGCAAAGTAGGCAATTAGTAGTGAAATTCCTTTCGTAAATTCTAATGTATTTGGAGGAAATCTAGCATTTTAAACGAAATGTTGAACGTAATGTTGATATATCTACGTGAATTACGTAATTTATATGCTATTTAGCCGTATAAAAACTGCAAAATGACTCAAAATTAAAATAAGACTACTATAAGACTGATGTAAACATCCAATGCTTATGTTTTCATCAGTTAAATATGCTTCATATGCATATACAAATAAAGATATTGCACAAAAGCTTATACTTTTATTTCACACCAAAGCTACACTGTTTCCATGTAAATTTGCAAAGAAGCAACACGGTGCCACTGCGAAGGGAGCGGTGCGAGAGAGACAACTGTCAGTTTATCGAACCTTGTATTATTGAATCATGATCGTTTATGAAACTTGAACACATTTTCTGGACAGACTCTGCAAGACCTTTCCAACGATACCTCAAACATGTCGATTGGAAGTCTGGATAAAAACTTCCAAATCTCGTGTATATATTAGCGAGTCATTTCAGCATGCTACCGTGGCTGCTTTCGTCACTCGCGCGCACCCCGTGCGCTGTGATATGTCTGGCACACATATGCGCATAATAATTTTACCCTTACAGACAGCAGTAATGCGGATAGACGAGCCGCAAGGTCGTGGGTTCGAGTCACACGGCCAGTAGAATTTTCATTTATTTCGTTTTCATTCTTTTTTTATAAGTTCTATATTTTTTTTTACGTTGTTTTCAGTAAGTTGTTGTTGACTTCTTAATAAAATTCAACTCTAAAAATTTAAATTATCTAGTAGTAAAATAAAAAATATGATATAAGATAAAGCAAATGAAAATAAAATAAAGTAAAATTAAATATATAAATCAAATAAAATTAAAAAATATAAAGTAAATAATAAGTAATAAAAACAAAAAAAAATTCGCAATCGCTCCAACCGAGGGTCGAACCTGGCATCTACAGGCTTGTAGCCCGCAACTCTCACCACTCGCCCGATTTGTTTGCTTAGTTGTACAAAAGACAAAAGCTGGCCGGTTTTACCAGTGTTGTCATCGAAAATTCCCCGGACCCAAGTTAATTCCCAAAAATTTCGTGCATTTGTTCAGCTGCTTATGCGCATTTTAAAGAGGAAAATGCATGAGTCAAAGCAAAAAAAATGCTGTTTATGCAAATAATCGGGCCCCTTTGTCAACCGTATAACAGGCCAATAATAAAGTGCATGTCTTTTGAGTGAAAATCTCTCAAGTGGGCCACCCAAAATTGGATGGTCTAGATTTTTTCGCATAAATCACTTTATTCGGTTTACAACCATAAAAAATATAATTTGAGCAATTTTGAAAAATTCGAGTTTTTACAAAAGTTATTGTTATTAACTCTCTAAATTTCTACTCTTAGAAACACAACAAATAATCAGAACTTTAGCAACGATTCGTATAAATAATACTACTTTGCGTCAGTTTCCAGGGCAGTTAAAAAAATGCGTATCACGAAATTGATATCATACATTTTGTGTTTCTAGTTCAGCTTTCGCCACTCGAAAATTTTACCTCAAAGAGGTGTTTTATTTGACATGTGGATAAGGCTTCCTCAAGTGGGCCCCGAATTTACCAAGACTAATATTTTTCAATGATCTTAAGGCAGCACCGAGTTTTGTGGTCGAAAAGTACACTGTGTAAATTTTGTTGCAATATTCCAAATAGTTTTTATTTAATCAACAATTGAAAATTTTTGCAGTGTTTTGGAAATGATTTTTCTTTGAAAGTAAATGTCCGAATGAAAAATTTTGTTGGGTGCAGATTTAAAAAAACATTAAACTATACAATAAAATTATTTGCGTTCATGTATTGTTGTTTGTATATTTTTTGTTTACATTTACGGTATTTCGACTTGCTTAAATGCTCTTGTTTATGTTTAAGTGTTCTTTGAGCTTGTTTGTTAATATTTTTCTGCACATAGAATTAGTCGATTGGAAAAACTCAATAATGTAAGTTGCGTTTTTGATGTAAGTTTTTTGTAATTTGACGTAAATATGTATGCATTTGGTGTTTTTCAGTCCTGAAGATGCCTTCAGATTGAAGGCGAAATATCGACAGCAATAAATGTAATAAATAAAACTACCAAAATCTATGTTTTATTTAATAACCGGCCTGGAGCTCAAAATTAATGAATAAATTATAATAAAACGGACAATTCAAAAAACTAATCATTATTTGCGTTACAAAAATATTTTTTTTTGCATTTCAAACATTTTTTTATGAAAAATTTAACATTTAAACAATTTCTGCGCCTCGTGGACGAAAATTTTATCTATGAAAAAATGCGTCCATTTCGATATAGTTTGGTCGGAATGAATTTTTATTTGCCAGCGTGCGCGCCCGACACTCCCGGCTGGATCGCGCGCAATCCGCGTTGACTTCTTGCGGAAGAAAAAATGCACGTTTCAACCGTTCCACTTCTATTTCTCATGCTCGAGTTTCGCATGCCTTTAGTATAAACTTGATGTACGCAGGTATGAAAAAACTCGGAACTTCTACAATTTTGGTGTTTCCATTCTCAAATTTTTCAGCTTTCTCCATAAAGTTTGACAACTATTCAGGTTGAAAAAAATAAAAATCAAACATGATGAAGTTAATAAAAAAAAAATAAAAAGTGCGATTTTGTAATGCAATTTTTTTTTATTTTAATATATCCCACTCATAGAAATCCGAGGTAATTACGCACATTTTGATACCTTAACTGATTTTCTCCTACAAATAGTTTATTAACTGCAAACAATTACTTCTCCGTGAGTTCAAACTTTCGGCATTCTTTTTTTCGAGATTTTCGAATATCATGATGAAAAAAATGGGTGTCTTCTTTTTTTTCGATAAAAAAAAGTAAAAAAATATATTTCACCCCAAAAAAATATATTGAGGTGTAAATATTGTATGGAATGACCCATATGTATGAAAATATTAATTTTTCTCTTACCTTAAACCTTTAGGAGTGGGCAACAATGATGTTTTGTAATTAAGGCAGAATTGAATATGCGCTATATGGGAAGACAATATCTACCTATAATATTTATTCAGTGTGTTGGAACTAGGGATGTTGCGAATGTGGAATTTTAGACATCCGCGGATGCGAATGCGGATGCGAATATCTAACAGCTAACATCCGCGGATGCGGATGCGAATGCGGATGTCAAGTACTTTTAAGAAACAATTAGAATCTAGCATAATGGCGAGATCGTTTTTTAAACAGCGCTTACAAGCCAAACCAGATACATATATCAGGTTGTTCTATAGCTTTTTAAAAAGAATTCTTCGTTCTCATTGGCTCTTTCAGAATTTGGGGAATATGTAACTTCATCAGCGTTTTTCGATTTTAGTTTTTGTAATTCATTTTTAATACTTTCTGCTGCGACTGGTTTGAAAAATATGTGCTTATAGCGAGCTAAATATGTGGATATGGAAAATAAATTACTATTTTCCAGGAATGGAAATTTTTAACAAAAATCTATTCTTAAAGTCGTGTCTGCCAGCCGAATCGGATCAGAATATTGTTTTTTTTTGTTTAATGTACCCTGTTTTTTATAAGCATTCGAATCTCAGATAGTTGCGTAATTCTTATCTTATTAAAGGTCAGACCTATAGTTTTTTTTTAATTATTTGAGCATCCCCAACAAACATTTAGGTTTGAGCTCAACTTGAGGTTAAGTTGAGAACTATGGTATTTCTCAAATCTCCAACGTTGTTTCTCAACAGTACATCAAGTGGAGGATCATAGCGTTCTCAACAAAAAGGGCATTTTTCTTTGTATGAAAAAATGACTGTTTCTCAATTTGGGAAAATGCTGGTTCTCAACTTGAACTCCAATGTAATTCTCCAATTGGTCTCAAACATATCATTGAAATACTGAAATTGAAATAGTAAAATACCTTATATCTTTTTGATTGAAACGACATACATAGATGAATTTAAATATTAATTTTTCATTTTATTACTCCTTTTGTATTAGGCAGTTAATCAATATCGTATTAAAATAATTCACTTCACACTTTTATTTTATTTCAATATTATTTAGGATACTTTGAAGATTATTTACTTTTTGTTGGTAATTTTCCTCTTAATATAGCTTCCGTTTTTCACTTGATAATTAAAAATTCGTTTCTTAATCACTTTTTACGTATCTGCGCGTCGGTTAGAGATGAGTTGGAGAATGATGTTGGATATCAACTTGAGAACTATGAATTTCTCCAAGGTTGAAAAAATATTTTTTTGGTGTTTATTGGGCCGGTTCTCTTTATAGCCAGACGTTGATCATTTCTGCTGGAAATCCCTATTGAAGGAGATTACTCTTTGACTTTAAATAGCAAAGAAGAGGCAGTTTTACCACAGAAGTTTTTATCCAAGGACTCAATGCATATCCCTATGAACAGTGCACACTTTCTTCTTTTGTGTCTAGTAGTTTTTTAAGATGGGTCCAAAAAAATCATAATAAAAAAAGAAACTAATTCAGATATTTAAGGCACAGAAAAAAACAATTTGTTAAGAAGACTATGTTCCCTTTGACGTACGTCAAAGGTCAAGTAGAAGTTGCAACTTGTATGACTGCCCCATGGTGGAATAATAACAAAGTGTTGTCAGTCGCGACGTGTTTGTTGTAATTTTGACAAGATCGGCATGCTTATTTTCAGTGCTGCAGATCTTAATTTTTATACTGATGCTTTCCATTTCCAGACAACCGGTCAGGTACGAGCATGATTTTTAATTTCGACCAAACTCAAATACATTGTTTGTTGGTCCAAATAATGAGACACGTATTTTTTCTTTTGGCTCGGAAAAATTTTTCGGTCGAATTAAACGCGATTTTGTTTTTCAGGCAAAAATCGATTATTCGAATTGACAGTGAGAATTTTATTTTTAAATGCCCATAACTGTCAAAATTTAATAGATTCCAACAATGTTTTTACTCAAATGTCGGTAATTCTTGTCACTTCAAGATAGAATGATATAATTATTGATTTTCATTAGTTAAAATTTTTTATTTAACAATAAACAAAAGGTGTAAAATTTTTTTTTATTTAATTTCTCAAAAAGTGTATTTTTTTCTCTCACACTTTTTTATCGGGAAAGAGACACTTTGAACTACAATCAACCCAAATCTCTAATAGCGAAGATTTTTTTTTGTTATGATTTTTTATAGAAAATATACGTTTTTGTGGTACATACTACAATATTCTTATATTGTTTAACTCAATGGAACATATGTATGTAATATATCAGCAAAAAGTACAGGCGTGATCCAAACTTCACACTTAAATTTAACAAACAATTTATGAAGAAAATCCCCGCTACGGCCTTCTTTAGAAAATATATATTTGTTTAAAATAAAAATAAGCTAAATCGTCCCAATTTTATATAACCCTGCCTGACATGAAAATTTTCTCCGCGATAAGGCTAGTAGCCATTTCTAACATGTTTTGGGTCGCTTATTTAGTCAAAAATGGAAACATATATATTTGAATTTTATGAAATAGCATAATCGGCTAAAACACCAGATTTTTTTTTTCAAAACGGCTAACAAATCGGCTGCCGGCTAAGCCGAAATTTCTCCGGCTGTTTTCTATCGAAACCGGCTAAATCTAGCGGAAAACGGCAAAAATGGCACTGCTGCCAATATATCTAGAAGTATTACATATATGGTGCCAGATTACACAGATTTAGCCTGTACGCCTAATTTACTCGCTTGCCATGGCGTATCTATATATCGTCGTTTAAAGTGCAAAACCGCGTATCAACAAAATGCAAAACCGCGTATGAGCAAAATGCAGAACCGCGTATGTGAAGTTTTAGAAATCATTTTCTAAAGTGTAAAAACACCCATATTTCAACATGGTTCTCTTTTTTATAAAGAAATCGCTTTTCTGTCTAGTATATTTCAGGACGAATGGATAAGGATTGAGCCAAGAGCTTGTGGGAGCAAATCCAATTTTTGGCAGCCAATGTCAGTTACGCGGTTTTGCAGAATAACGATACGCGGTTTTGTACTTTAAACGACGATATGGAGTTATCTATCAACATCAACGTTTTCTCCGGTTGAAAGAGAAATTTCAAGTCACTGCAATATGTGCTAATTATTAACATATTTTTAAGCTTGCTTCCAAAAAAATGTTCAATTTTATGAAGAGAGGGCAAAAGGATCTGAGAACGATATACAGAACTCAAAATAATCTTTTCAACCATTTATCGAACTTTCAACGATATATCACACTTTGGAGTTGGATAATAAAAAATAAAAAAAATTATGAAGTAAACTGAATTTTGGCTGTTTCAGGTTGCAACAATGCATTTTCAATATGGGCTGGCAGTACTTTAAGACCATAAGAATGGGCAAACAACCTTGATTTCTTTTTTTTTATATACACTGTAAATACAATTCTATTAAAATTTCAAGTCATTTGAAGTATGTTGAGTAATCGGTTTTTATTGACATCTTTAATATCTAAAAACGCATATTCAAGACCGCTGTTCAGCAGCCAGCCCTCCGGATCTCGATTTATATATTAACAAGCTAAGCTTGTAAAAAATTTCAATCGATATGGGGTATGATGAGTTTTTTGGTCATGAGCGCTCCGTCTATATATGAATTCCCCTTGGTAAGAATTGTTACAGAAACAAATCGTCGAACCAGAACTCCGGTGAAATCATTTTTACCAAGCTTTTATAAACTATCTTTCTTTTTAACTTCATTTTAATTTGCACAAATTTACATAATTACGCTTGTAATTATATTTTAAGGAACTGCGAAAGCGCTAAAAATGTACGCTCTCCTAGATGCTGCATGTTCGCGGTTGAATGTTTTCGGCATTACATAAAAGACAATTTCTGAATTTTGCTTATTATTTTTATTAGGGTTCTAATATAGCCTTTTTTATATTTTGTCATTTAAAAGTGTTAGTCTAACCTAACTGTATCCTGACAATTTTTTTTTAAGCAGCAGTTCAGTTTTGAGTATTTCTTTGGCGAGTACCAATTGTTATTTTGTAAAAATGTTGTGTTCTCGAATCAAAAATATCTGCTGTAATCCGTTTGAAGAAAAAAATCACTACGGGAAAACGCAGAGGCGAAATTTGCATCGTGCTTCCTTTTCTATGCTCCAGAAGATGACATTTCTTAATCCTGACGATGTTTTATGTGTATCTTGTAGAAAAAAAAGCTTTGTAAATCAATATTAATTATCATCGTGAATTACAAAATACTTCAAATTTCGAAAGTTTAGGTATACATACATACCATGATTCAATAATAGAAAGGTTTTGTAATAAAACAGTCTTCTCGCTCGCACACATAAAATCGGCCCCTTTACTTGTGCAGAATGTTGCTAACTCTACAGTTTTTAGTTATATTAGTAGTAAAACCAAAAATTCTTCATACTAAATATTCGTTGGCATCACGTTCGTTTGCGTAATTTTCTGGAACAAGTCTAGAATAGCGACCGTTTAGCTATAAAATAACCAAAAGTTCCGATTGATAGAACTTTTTTCACTGATTTCAACGATACCAAATTTATTTGGCGCAGGTTAAAAATAAAGAAGATATAAGAGGTTTATTTGCTTTGTTTATTTATATTTTTAATTATCACTTAATTCTTACAACCCAAAAGTAGATCATGATGAAATATTCGAATTAAAGATACTAGCTTGTACTTTCTAAATAATATAAATTTCTTTACCATTATTCATGCAGTTTTTTTCCAAAGAAGGTTATTTCATGAAAAAATAACATCTGTTCGTTTTTTAGTGGTTTTGGTTTAAATATATAAAAAATAATTTCAAATATGTATATCAGCTGAAAGATAAATTGATTATTTTTAAGGTGACGTTATTAGTTTTTTAATCGGTTATGTGGTTCATAAGATATTAATATAAAAAAAAAAATCAAAAATATTAACTTTAACCTTCTAAAACGTCTTTATATTTTACTTGCGCTTAATAATTTTGGCATGGTTGAAATGAGTGCAAAAAGTTCTATTGATCTGCATTTTTCGTTTTTGCATAGCTGAACGGTCGGTATTCTAGATTTGTTCCAGGAAATGACGAATAACTTAAATTAAAAATCTATATTTATACGTATTGTTTAGTATTTCCATTAAAAAACCAAATATATTTCAAATTCACATATAATTAATTATACACATTTTACTTCTAATTGTATACTTGGCGCACTTTTTTAGTACCTTTCTACTACCGTTTTTGCAAAAGGCGATCACATTTTTCCCCTTTCTCCTACTTCCAAAATATAAATCTAGATAAAGGAGTGTCACATTTGAGCTGTCACAAATTACATAACTTTGTGTTATTGAATCATGCATACATACATAAAATGTATTTATTGAATATTCTACAGTGGTGGAAGCTCATGTGCAGTGCGAAAAATAAAATTCTCAATCAGATAGTTTTGCAGATAGTGACAGTTCGTCATTATGTTGTGACTACTCAGATGTAGTTAAGATCTCATTGCTTCTTCTTTCTCTCGAAGAATATAACGCTTTATTTTATTTCACCATCAATAGGATGAAGAACAATATCCGGTTGGATTGCTAACAGATTTGAAAATCAAATTCCACCAACCCGATTTTCAGGATACAGTTAGGTTCGACTAAGACTTTTAAATGACAAAATGTAAAAGGGCTATATTAGAACCCTAATAAAAATAATAAGCAAAATTCAGAAATTGTCTTTTATGTAATGCCGAAGACATTCAACCGCGAGCATGCAGCGTCTAGGAGAGCGCGCATTTTTAGCGTTTTCGCAGTTGCTTAAAATTTAATTACAAGCGTAATTTTAAACTGCCCATTCTGAAATTTTTACAGGATTTACTTTAGTATATGAGGAACAGTTTTCAAGAAAAAAATTAAAAAAAAATCATTACCAAGTTTGAAAAAAGTATATAATTTGTTATATTTTTATTAATATCCATTTTTTCTTTTCTTAAAACATATCTGTATCGACTTCTCGTAATTCTCATTTGAAAGCCAAGAAAAAATCATAAATGGTACGATAATTAATTTTTTTTTTAATAAAATGCTTTTTTGGGCGGAAGTATTTACAAAAAACTCCTTTTTTGGCATGCTTAAAGTTCAAAAAACATATATCTCAGAAACTGTGTGTAAAAAAAAATACGTGTCTCATATTTTGGCCCAAAGAATGCAAAGAAAAATGATTCGAGCGGAAAACATTTTTTAGTGTAAGTTTTGCATGGATTGACCCATATATAAATACGCTACAAGGAAATTTTGAACTCCGTTTTTTAAGGGCACCGTTCGCTCGCTTTCAATAAAAAAAAACCGATTCAAAGGAGATAACTCCCTATAATCCAGAAATGTTCACCCCGTTACAGAGGGGGCGTGGCATCGCGCATACAGACTAAAATGTGAAAACCGATATATCTCTAAAACCAATTATGCTGAAGAACTGAAACTTGACAAGGATGCATAAATTGTAAACACCTTACTTACGGCGAAAAATAGTAGGTATTGGAAAAGGGGGCGTGGAACCTCCCATCAGCGTTGCCAGGTTGACGTTTTTAACGTCATTTGGACGTTTTTTTGTATTCTGTTGACGTTCGGACGTTTTCTGAGTTAAAAATGAAGTTTTTTAACTTGTCAGTAATTTTTCTCGGTTACTAAATCTTGTTAGTAGAACTGGTTTTGAATTATTTTCTTAATAAAGCTTTACAAGCTTTGTTTTTTGCAGCAGCTTCTTCAAAAGATATTTATTCTTTGGGCACAGATGACTTAAATATGATGCAAAACACTTGAGGTTAAAAGGCTTATTGCAATGTTTGCAATTTCACATTAAAAGCCAAATCAGGAAGATCTGATCTATTGCAACACGCACGCTCGCAAAAGCACCAAAAAAACTGTATCAGCATAACAAGTCAGAAAAAAGTAGGCGACTTTTTTAAGGCTTCATTACAAATGTAATTAATGCAAAAAAGGCTGAAATATTACTATGTTCCTTCTTAGCAGAACGTAATTTAGCATTTTCGACAACCGACTACCTAACCAAATGTCTACAAGAAAAAAAAAAAAATTATTAAAAATCAACGCGATTATTTAGCAACTTATAACTTGCATATTATTACTCTGAAGTTTAATGGGCTATCAAGCTAAATACTCGAACAAATTCTTAAAAATCTGAATAAAAAGTTGAGAATCTAGCTGAAACTTTGCAGATTTTTTTATAATTTTTGCACAAAGTTTGAAACGTCGACTTATATTTACTTTGCTATATAATGAGCTAGGCTTGAAGCGTTGGGCCCACCAGCTGGATGTCGTTGAGGGACACGCCCGTAGTAGTCGGCGCCGAAGCATTAAACACCACTCGAAACTTCACAGCGACCGCATGATATGGGATGTAGTAGCAACCGCTATGATTGTGTGGTGGCTCCACTCGCTCCATATGACCAAGCTCCGCATATTCCCTCATAAAGCTCACGTATTTTTCCCTTAGAGTAGGATCCGCAATCAGACGTCGTTGGAGCCAATAGTACTGTCGCGCAGCGTATGCATAGGAGTCACCAAGTTCTGGGACATTGCGCCGCAAAGAAAGTTGCAGTACATAACGGCCATCGGGGGTACGGCCATGCGTAGTTTCAAATATCTGACCGCACTCGTCATCATGCAACTCTTCAGTAGCCGGAGCTTCCTCCATCTTCCAAAAGTTCCGGACCAGATCTTCCAGACGAACCTCTTCCTCACCTAGCAACGCGCTGAGTGTGAGCGAGGACAAGTTCGATGTGGACGCCGATGACACCGGGCCGAATACTACCCAACCAAGACGGGTAAGCTGGGCGAAGGGCTCGTCTGGTCTTCCACCGATGACTTTACACTCTACAACTCTCCCCCACACGTCCGCGCCGATTAGAACCTCAATACTTCCAGGTGTACCAAACTCACTATCTGCATAATGTAGTCCTTTCAAGTGTGGCCACTGGGTGACGTCAACATTAACTGCAGGAGTCAGCGAAGTGATGGACGGCAAAACCAGTGCTTCAATTTGTCGCAAACATAACACAATCCTATGACAACATGATCGTGCCTTCCTCTGCGCCGGCACCACCAGCACCGAAAGAGGAAACAGGTCAAATATCGACGAATTCAGGGTCATGACTAGCGGCACTGCGGCACATCGAACATGTCGTCGCTCACACTCAGCGCGTTGCTCGGTGAGGAAGAGGTTCGTCTGCAAGATCTGGTCCGGAACTTTTGTAAGATGAAGGAAGCTCCGGCTATTGGAGAGTTGCATGATGACTATTGCGGTCAGATATTTGAGACTACGCATTGCCGTACCCCCGATGGTCGTTATATGGTGCAACTTCCTTTGCGGCGCGACGCCCCAGAGCTTGGTGACTCCTATGCATATGCAGCGCGACATATCTACAGGCTCGAGCGTCGTATGATCGCTGATCCTACTCTAAGGGAGAAATACGTGAACTTTATGTGGGAATATGCGGAACTGGGTCATATGGAGCCAGTGGAGACGCCACACAATCACAGCGGATGCTACTGTATTACTACTATCCCACATCATGCGGTTTCTGTGAAGTTTCGAGTGGTGTTTAACGCTTCGGCGCCGACTACTACGGGAGTCTCCCTCAATGACATTCAGCTAGTGGGCCCAATTCTTCAGGATCCGCTCATCAACAAACTCTTGCGCTTTCCACGTTATAGAGTGGCGGTAACTGGGGACATTGAAAAGATGTTCCGGCAGGTCCTGGTGGCAACAGCGCATCGACATTACAAGCGAATAATATGGCGCGAGTCCCCTTTGGACGAGCTTGCAGTATACCGGCTGAAAACCGCCACTTACGGCATGACATGTGTACAACGCAGTATGTGCATTGCAACAATGCGCGCATGACAACTACCATGCAGTTCCTGATAAGCACCAAGCGACTGTAGCCCGAGAAGCAATTTTGAGTGCATTCTACGTCGATGACTTTTTGACAAGCTGTGAGGACGCTACCAAAGCTATTGAGCTGGCCAAGAATGTAGGGGCAGTTCTAGCGGCTGGGCAGTTTAAACTTCGCAAATGGAACTCAAATGACAGTCAGGTGTTGTTGTGTTTATCCAGTAATCGTCTCTCCCTAGGTATGCATTCAACTCGTCCATGGCCCCGGTATTGGGTTTGATATGGGACCCCGTGGCTGACCAGGTGTTCTTTCAAGTCGACCTTAGCCAGTGCAGTCAGGCTCCTACGAAGCGACTCGTGCTCAGTGAAGTGGATCGCTTGTTCGACCCTACAGGGGTGTTATCCCCAGTTGTCATAACAGGGAAGATTTTTATCCAAAAGATGTGGGCTGCCGGTCTGTCATGGGACTCGCCGTTACCTGACGATCTTCGTGATGAATGGCTCAATTACCGCTCCAAACTGGGAGTCCTTAGTAAAATCCGAATTGGCCGATGGTTGGGTATGGTGCCACATACTCCGACAACATTGCATGGCTTTTGAGATGCCAGTTCACATGCTTACGCGGCCGTTATTTACACGGGCACAGCCGACGCTGATGGCACTGTGCGTTTCTCACTCCTTACCGCGCGAACCAAGGTGACTCCACTGAAGGGCGCTACAATACCACGCCTGGAGCTTTCGGCAGCGCTGTTGTTGGCCGAGACTCTTCGAAATGTACGTGAAGCCTTGAGTTTGGTTGAAGCCCCATACTTCTTATGGTCGGACTCTGCGATCGTTTTATGCTGGCTGAAAAAGCAACATACCACATTGAAACCATTTGTCTCGAATCGGGTCCGAAGGATCCAGGAGTTGACTTCCGCAGATAGGTGGCATCACGTCCGCTCAGCAATGAACCCTGCCGATTGTGCTAGCCGAGGCATATCACCCGAGGAGCTGATGAGCCACCCGCTTTGGTGGCATGGACCTGATGGTAGAGACGCGTACCCAGGTAGCCAAGAGATCCCCTCAGCCACGACGAATCTAAGGCGCTCTGTTCAGAGGCGCGAATCGTTTCGAGCTTTACCCGCGCACTTCTTCACCAGCCACTGGAGACTCGGAGACCAGATGGGCAGGTCATGTTGTTAGCAGAACGCTTTAGCTCGATTCAGCGATTACTGCGCACGGTAGCTATTATTCTACGTTGGTTGCAGAGACGCCGACATTTCCGTCAAGCGGTCATAGGAGCTCGGGAAATGGACCACGCCTTGGAAGGACTGATCCGTCCTGACCAACATACGCACTTCATGGTTGAGATTAAGCAGCTGGAAGCCGGTTCAGGTTTGTCATCTTCCACGCGATTGCTCTCACTAAATCCATTCCTAGATAAGAACCAAATCCTGCGCGTCGGAGGGCGGATCGAAAACGCAGAGTTGGGTCATGACCAGCGATTTCCATTGATTCATCCGAAGTCTACCCCGCTCGTCAAGCTTTTAATAAAACAATCCCACGAGACTACGCTCCATGGAGAGGCGCAGCTAATGCTACATACCCTTCGCCGCAGGTTTTGGATTCTGCATGCGAGGCAAGCCGTCAAGAGTTTTGTTCATAAATGCGTAGTGTGTCGTCGTCATCGAGGACTGATGTTCAAGCAGCAAATGGTTCCATTACCCGGGCAGAGAGTTAAGCCTGCACGACCATTTGTTTCGTCGGGAGTCGACTACTGTGGCCCGTTTACGCTGCGAATCGGAACTAAGCGCTCTCGCACTCTCGTAAAGACGAATCTCGCAATCTTCATCTGCATGGTTACTAAAGCCGTCCATATAAAAGTGGTGGACGAGTTATCGGCGCAAGCTTTCCTCGACGCCTTCACTCGCTTCGTCAGCCGTCGTGGCCCTTGGGGTTACCTATATAGCGATAATGGCACCGCGTTCGTTGGTGCTAACCGTCTTCTCCAGGAGGACTACGTGGCGTGGCACAGCGAAAGCAATCACCGGGCATTGGCCAGCATGGACACTCATTGGCACTTCATCACACCCGGTGCTCCGCACCAAGGTGGCCTCTGGGAGGCGGCGGTCAAGAGTGCCAAACATCATTTGGTCCGCTGCGTGGGAGCGCAAAGTATGTGGTACAGTCAATTGCAGACTCTGGCTGTGCGCATCGAGGCATGCCTGAACTCGCGTCCTATCACCCCGCTGTATGACGACCCGCAGGAGAAGATTGCATTAACGCCGGGTGACTTTCTGATAGGCGCTCCACTCCTGGCGGTGCCTGAGCCGGATGTCCGCGACATCCCAACCAACCGGTTAAAGCAGTGGCAATGGGCACGGCAAGTCCACCAGGAGTTCTGGAAGCGGTGGAGTGAGGAGTACCTGACCACTCTGCAGAGGCGTAATAAGTGGCAGAAGCTAGCACCAGATATCCGAGTCAACGATATTGTGTTAGTGAAGAACGAGAACTTGCCCCCCACTTATTGGCGTATGGGTCGCGTAATGACCGTGCATCCTGGGAACGACGGAATCGTCCGCAACGTCACATTGAAGACTACCAGTGGACAACTCAGCCGAGCTGTTCAGAAATTGTGCCGCCTATGCGAGCAGGAAGATTTCGAGTCACCCGACTCGACCAGGCAGGGTGTTGTGGATTGCGCTAGTTAAGCCTACTATTTAAGTTGTATACATATACCTGGTGTAAACTGACCATAACATTTGTACATGCTTTAGTTGGCAGCCCTAAAAAATCGATAATCGAGTAATCTGACATCTTGTTATTTTCTATTTTCATTTACGTTATTCTACCATCAAGGAATTTTGTATAAAAGCCAAACTAAGAATATAGCTTCTTTCTATTTTATCTATATATAAAAATTTGCAATCCCTTTTTTTATCTATATATAAAAATTTGCAATCCCTTTTTTGAAGGCACCGTGCGCTCGATTTCAATGAAACATACACCGATTTAAAAGATATAACTTGCTCTAATCCAGAAATGTTAATCCCAACACATAGGGGGCGTGGTATCTGACATATAGACTAAAATGTGAAAACCACTATATCTCTAAAACCAATTATGCTGGAAAACTGAAACTAAGCACAGATGCATAGATTGTAAATACCCTACTTACTGTGAAAAATGGTAGGTACTGGAAAAGTGGGCGTGGCACTTCCCATAAAAACTGAAATTCTCATATCGCTTATCTCTGGAACCACTTATGCTAACGTCCTGAAATTGGACACAGCAACTTATGTTGTCAATACCGTACTTACGGCGAAAAGTGGTAGATTTTGGAAAAGGGGCGTGGCACCTTTCATACAAACTGAAATTCTCATAACGCTTATTTCTGGAACTGCTTAGGCTAACATCCTCAATTTTGACACGGCAATATATTTAAAATGGTTTATGTAGATACTGGCAATTTCGTTTTTAACCTTTCAAGCTCTCAAACCAAAATAATCAAAAAACGTATTTACAGTCTGAGTTGGTATATGTTTAACATATTAGTCAGTGATGAACCGTTTCTCATCTCATCTATGCATATAAATACATTTGCTTACTTTTTGTCAATGAAACTTACGGTTCATTTTTCCAACTGATTTAGAAATTTGGTTTTCAGTTTTCCTGTAAATTCGCCGCAAATTTTGCAGGTGGACTTGAAAATTGTTACTCGCATAAAGGAGTCAATATTGGTAAAAAGCAAAATTCAAAAGAGTATGAAAAAAGATGTCGAATTTCGACAACTGGGCGTCACTAGTTCATATTAAAATGTTGTCTGAAACGTATAATACCGAATTTTCGCTAAACGAATTTTCGAGTACGAATGAAATTTAATAGTGTTAAATGTGTTTGTGCAAGTAAAATTACAGGTGGTCGAACATCAAAAATCAAAGTAAAGCTACATATATCATATCCAAGAGTCGGTAATTTGCACCCTTTCCAAATTCTTAGAACTTACATTGCACAAGAAGCAAAAAAGCAGCAGTAGTTGTCTTCAGTTTGAAATATTAAGGACCAAGATTCCAGAAAAGTCTACCAATGGGCTCATACCCAACCATATTCTTCGCAATCGTAGTCTGTGTTAAATGTCATCATAGAAGGCAAATGAGGCCAGAATAAATATCATATCGGATATTCAGGCAGCGTTAAAGGGCGTAGAATCTTTTAACCCTGCGGAGGGAGCGCCGCGGCAAATTAGCTGCAAAAATTTTAATTTGTGGTTTTCAAATACTAATTGTAGTAGCCGGCCACTGCCACTTAGTGACTTTATAAGTTTTGAGATGCAGCATGGTTCACGGTTAGCTGTTACTTGCTGCGTTATATCGTTCAGTTGGTATTTGTATTTCAAAGTTGGTGTCTCATATATGCGGCTAAATTGCCGCGTCTGGTCCTTCCGTGTACCAAAAAAAATTGAATGTAACTCGTAACTTTTTAAGACAGTTGGAAAAGTGAGTTTGTGATAAGGGTCTAAAACAAAATTGTTATTTTTTAAGTATTTTGTCATGTGTAATTCTAAAATTATACTTTGCGCATACTTTGCGTACACATTGTAACTAGTATGATATTCGTTTACTCAGATTTTAGAGAAAAAATGATGTTTTTAAATGATGTATGTATTTTAGTACGAATCTCCGTCATCCCTTGTCAAATTGGGTTTGGAGACAAAGCGGTTTCGGCATTGTTCTCTCGGAAATAACAATAACAAAAAAAGGAGATGTTTTTATACTTATATAGAAGCGAACCAGCTACGCAACGGAAATTTAAACCAGGAATAATAAGACAAAAATTTGTTGTATTAATTGTAACAAAATGTTTGCCGAAATCATTGCAAGCATATTTCACAATGTGTAGAATGTACCAACACCACTGTTGATGATGGCGCATAAACATTTAAAAAATGCTTATGCTTATAACATCTTTCAGTATAAACACAAATTATTTAAATGTTTTATTTGAATGATTTTTCGACATAAATTACAAAAAATGCAGTCAACCTTTGACATACACCTTGCGGATAAATTGCCGCAGCGCGCCCTCTCATGTAACGTTCAAAGCGCGTCCTCCGAAGGGTTAAAACGGCATCAAGGCTTGTGAACTTCTGAGCCACCTGGGAGCCCACAATAGCGAAACGCTGTGGTGGGCTCCGGGACATGAAGGGTCTGTGGTACATCTAAAGGATACACTGCAGACCTACTTAAGAGCTAGATGGGAATAATCTTGGATTGCTGCCCACTGGCGGAAGTCAAAGGGAATAAGACAATCAAAGAGATTCATAACTCCTTTCCAGGAGGAACTGCGATAGATTCCTTCTACATAGATTTCGTACCTGACAGCACACTGCAAGTAAACGTACCATTTGCATTAAATGGGTCTTTCTGTAGAGACGGACTGTAGGCTTTGGTGGCTGGTGGAGGAAACCCCAGAGTATATTCTATGTGCATGCCCACGAAGCATGAATGGTAGATTGATACCCCTTGGAGAACGGTTGTCTTCTCCATCTAAAATTTGGAGTCATCCAAAGTGCTGAGCTTTTTTACATAGCTTAAATTGGAGTGATTATAATTAGGATTTTTTTCCTTTATTAACCACTTAAATTCATACACTTGTATATAGAACATATTCATTAATTTTCTCAAAATAACATATTTTTTGAGTCAATGGGCACGTTCAGAAGGCGCAACAGGTGAGTAACTGTTGCGATTGCACCTTCTGAACGCGTTGTTGTGTACTTCTGATCAACTGAACACTTGCGTGTTAGATGATCGTAATATATTTCTGATCATTTGAGGCAACATGTTGTGTGTTGTTGAATTTGACAGCTAATGTATCAAGCCGTTCAGAAGACGCATTACGATCACTGATTTCTATAGCAACGGTTGCGCTCAACTGCTTCGCCTTCTGAACTTACCCAATATTAGTGACAAACCAAATTAAAAGTGTATGAAAAAAGATGTCGAATTTCGACAATTGGGCGATACTAGTAATAATAATATCGTCACTAGACATGAATGCGCGGGTGTGTTGACGGCGAAAAAGGACGCTTCAGAAAAATCTACGAAAAAATACGCTTGAAAAAACTTCGGTGAAGAAATACGCATGGATTCAACATCATTCCGGGGAAAAACTCTTTGGGGAATTCGTATACTGTTACACCCGCAAACATAGTTCACCGCGAAAATAAGTGTATGCGTCTTTCTTTGCCGTCACCTATGTTAAGAGTCTTTCTTCGCCGAAGCTTTTTAACCCGTATTCTTTCGCAGTCAACTTTTGAACTTGTGTCTTTATTCGTGTCTAGTGACGATATGTAGTATGTGTAACGCTAATGCCAGATAAATCTTTGTGACTTTGCGTGCCATTTATAACTTTGCCATGTATAAGCACACTATTTAGTTGCTCGATTTATAAACAAATCTTCTCAGCGGTGAAAAATATACTATTGTGGACAACCTAAAGGAGCGAAATTCACAATAGCGCTATTCTTCATCGAATGAGCGTCATAATACCAAATGAAAATTCGTTCGATCAGCACTTTCGACCACAGTCGTAGATCGAATGCAACTCATAATAGGGGCCATAGGCTCCACCTTCGAAGAACATGTACAAAACCTACGGAAGTACTTCTGTGGATGCAGCGTGCATCAATCGCGAGAAATTTGAATTTTTCAAGAAGGAACTCCGGTACTTGGGCCATGTGGTCAGTGACAAGGGAATTCACACCGACCGAGAAACTGGCCGCCATCCAGGAACTGAAACCACTGGCTAACATGAAGGAGGTACGTCTATATCTCGGAATAGCCTCCTGGCACAGCCGTTTCGTGCCTGACTTCGCCACATTAAGTCAGCCACTCATCGCCCTGCTAAGAAGGGGCAAACACTGGAAATGTGGAGAGGAGCAGCAAGAAGCCTTCCCCACCGTCAAGCGGAAGCTCACCTAGACCCCTATACTCGCGTGCCCGGACTTCAGTAAATAATTCACCCTGTAGACGGACGCGAGCAACTTTGGCGTAGGGGCGGTACTAACACAAAATTTAGAGGGCGGCGAGCGAGTTATTGCTTACGGCTTAACAAGGCGGAAGAGTAAATTATTCACCAAAAACTTGAGTTTATTTGCCATTTTGGAGTTTATCATTAAACACTACTTATAAACTCGGAGTTTACCATACTAAAATTTTTCGTTAAACTCGCCTTAAAACCCACTACACGCACACTACATTTTGATTAAACTTGGCCTCACTGACCAAATTTGAAAATCAAAAACCTGAAACGGTTCAAACAAGAAGATTGCCATCTCTCTTAAAATAAGTAAAAAAATAAATATTTGAGGCTCAATTTTATTTTAAGTATTTGGCCGAGCTTCTCCTTAAATTTGAGGGGTGAGTTCTGTTGTTGTGACAAAAATTGTTGATTGTATTTCAAATCATGCAGGGCGAATGGGTTCAAACAAGCTTAATATGATGTTTCATGTTTTTTAGGGCAAATAAAGCGCATTTTTTTTTTGTTTTGCGAAAAAAAATTCGCTGAGTTATGAGCATCTGAGGGTTGGCGAAAATCCTCCTTGATATACCCTCCAAGCGGGTGCCGACTGGGCAATGGGCATCGCTGCTTACACCGCTGCGACAGGGTGGACTTGCCCTTATGCCGCAGTGGCGCAAGCAGGCGGGGCGTAGCTAAGGCCAAGGTATAAACTCTCCATTTCTAGGGGGTACCTGCCGGTAGGAGTAAAACGCACCCCTAATCCAGGGTGTCATGCATGCGTCACCGTGCCCATTGGACGGTTTGCAGTCAGGGTGTTTTCCGACTGTATTCTAATGGCGCCTCCCGGATACCTGTCCGGCTCCGGGAGTAACGGTGGACTTACTGCGGCATGAGGCTCTGCCGTGGTCGACCGTTTTCCCCCTTTCCCTTTTTCCGGCCGCCGAAAACTTCTGCTTAGTAGGCGGCCAAAGAACCAGATGAATATGTTAAAAAATAAAGCAGCCTCGGAACCCTGCACGGGTAGTGCCGTCGCTGGACACAGCGGAGTTAAGTCCAAGAAACCCATGATCTCGGGAACCGCATCGGCGGCGCCGAAGACAGGGTCTGCACGGCCCAATCAGATTCGGTGCTCCGCAGAATCTGGAGAGAATGCTAAGCCCCCAGAGGAAAAGCATACTTCCAGCGATACCGGCAGAACTGTACCCGGCATGCGATCTCCACGGTTGGATAGCTGTGGACCGGGGCAGACTTAATTGCCGTTCATAGGGATGAAATCCCTAACAGGCCGCGAGCCTGGGCCTGAATCCCAGCTGAACCATCGAAGCCGGAGGAGATGGGAAGCAGCGTTATGTTGGCTTTGTCATCAGCGATGCTTTCGTCCCAGTTCGCGAGGGTTGTGTTGGGGTAATAAGCTACGGCTTTTACTGATACTGAGAGCGACACGGGCTCAGTATCTGTCTACGTAGGGTCGGTATACAGCCGGTGGGCAATGCTGGACGAGGACCAGCTTCTGGACTCCGGACTGGAGGAAGAGGATAATGACGTTACAGTCATTGCCGCCGCCGAACGGGAGGAGCTAGAAGCGATGGACATCACCGACTCTGAGGATGGTGCAGATCCTACAAATTAATCTGCACCATTCCAAGGCAGCCTCGGCTGCCCTTCTTCTTCGGCTCAGCGAAAAAGCTGAGTATTAATTCTGGTCCAAGAGCCTTGGATCGTTAGAAACAAGGTTTGCGGACTGAACTCTGATGCCTACCAGGTGGTAACAGCTCCAGTACCAGGTAGGACCAGAGTTTGCATTTTGATTAAAAAAGTGCATTCTTATTTTTTACTATCCCAATACAGCGACAGTGTCCTCGGTCTGCATCAGCGTCCAAATGAAGAAGAGCGTGATCTGGCTGGCAGCAACCTACATGTCCCACAACAGAAATGTTTTTCCATCCTGTAGACTGGAAGAAGCTGTGAAGGAAGCAAATCGCAGGAAACTCCCGGTTATAATAGGGGCTGACTCTAATTCGCATAACACGATCTGGGGCTCAAGCGACACCAACTCCCGAGGTGAGTGTTTACTTGACTTTATTCTTTTAAATAATTTTATTATATGTAACCGTGGGAACGATCCTACCTTTGTTACCTCTGTTAGAAGGGAAGTGCTGGACATCACCCTTGCGCCGAGCGGTTTGTCCGATCGGATAAAGGCCTGGCAGGTGTCCAAAGAACACTCTTTTTCTGACCACCTCTACATTAGTTTCAATCTCAATTTTGATCCTGCTCCTTTAACAGCATACAGGAACAGAAAGTGAACCGACTGGGCAAAGTATAGAAATACGCTGTCGGCCTCTATGCGCAGATACGCTTCTCACGAAAAGTGCTGCTTATCGTTAAGACCTGATGAAGCAAGTCCCTCGAATACGAAGGGTGTTTCTCTCGGTGAGCTGGACTCATCTTCAAAAATTTATGAAGCAGTGAACTTTGTGACAAATACCTGTAATGCTGCTTTCAAAGCCTCCTGCCCAAGCACCCTCCCGAATGGCAAAAAAAAACCAGTGGTGGAATCTTGAGATTTCAGCACTGAGGAAAAACGGCAGGAGGCTCTTCAATCACGCTAAGCGTACAGGTCTTTGGCAACCCTACAAAGCCGCACTCAAAGTTTGCAAGAAGGCCATAAAGAGGGCGAAACGCGAATCTTGGCAAAGCTTCTGCAACAACATAGAAGAGAATTCCGAAGCCAACAGGCTAAGGAAAGTTCTCTCGGAATCCTCTTCAAGTATGAACTCTCTCCCGAAGCCTAACGGTGACTGGACGACATCATGTAACGAAATGCTGGAGGTCCTTATGAGCACTCACTTCCTGGGCTGCTCGGATGACACCTCCGGTTTGGGTGATACCGTTAGGGACGTCGTAAGTGAGGAGAGGGTGGAATGGGCTCTAATGTCCTTTCAACCCTACAAATCTCCGGGCCTTGACGGAATCTTTCCCGCTCAACTACAGGGAGCTAAGGACATACTGTCTCCCATGCTCTTTCAGATTTTTACAGCCTGCCTTACCCTGACTCAAATTTCATACGAGTGGACAAACGCAAAGGTTGTATTCCTACCAAAAGGAGGCAAAGCCGCTCATGTGAAACCGAAGGAATTCAGGCCTATAAGCCATTCCCACGACAGCCGGTTCTACGTACCGGAATGACTCGGGTTTTACCCGACCAAGGGCTGTTGTTTCGGCGATCTAACCCCGTTTAGCTCGGCGAAATCCATCAAACGTTGCTCGATCCTAGGGCTACACCTTCTCCGCACCCTTCTACTCAGGGCTGGCATAGAGTCAAAAACAGGGCCAGAAATCTACACCTGCTGCGTATGCCAGAGACGTCTGCATACAAACTCCACCTCGGTCAGGTGCGATGCTTGTGACGGGTGGAGTCACCTCCGTAACTGCTCGGGCCTGTGTACGCACCGGCAATGGACCACGTCGTTCGTGGCCACATGCTGTGCGAACCGGACCGCCTCCACGGCAAACCACCACCCGCCTGGGTAGCACACAATCAACACCCCCACACCCCAACACAACACAACAATAGACACACAAACAAACACAATAACACCCACACACCGCCGCCGGCAACTCCTAGTCCCTCCGGCAATCTGCTCTGTTTTCCAGTCCAGAATATACCGTAACGTGACATCAGTCAAGTGTAACTCTTGCCCCGGCTGGTGCCACTTTAGGGCGTGCTCAGGACTTCGCAACACACGAGATTGGACGAGTGACTATGTGGGCCCCTGCTGTGCTGCCCCGTCGCATCCCTCCCCCGCGACGCCGCCAACTACCACCACAAGGCAGCACCCCCTTTTGCAGCACGTACAGCAGGGGGCCGGCAGGCAACACAACTCTTTAACACCACACATCACAATCGGTCTCCCAAGGAACACAAAGGTGCTACAATTTAACTGTAACGGACTCCAGAGCAAGATCGAGGAGATAACTGTCTTTATGGGAAGGCATGGAATATTAATAGCTGCGGTCCTAGAGACGAAGTTGCACGGCAATTCAACCCTGTTGAATTGCCCCGGATACAACGTGCACCGTCGAAATCGCGAGCGAGATAATGGTGGAGGTTTAGCGTTCATCACGCACCACACCGTGCAGTATCGTCTCATTGAAGCAGACATCGACCGCAGGGATACCATCCTAGAATGTCAGGGTATTGCTATCCAGTCAGGCGATGTTGAGCTCGAAATATTTAACGTATACATACCCCCTGTCACCAGCTGCCCGGCAGGATATCACCCTGAAATAGGTGCGCTACTCAGAGGTGAAAACCGTATGGTAGTTGGTGACTTTAACGCGCACCACGATCTCTGGCACTCAAGCCTGTCAAATGATAGTAGGGGAATACATCTGGCTGAGCAGATAGACGATTCGACATTCTGCGCAATGAACGACGACGCACCCACCAGGATTATGGGCAGCTGCTGCAGCTCGCCAGATCTAACAATTGTCAGCGCTGGTCTGATAAACAGCGTATCATGGCGACCTATGCTGACTCTAGCATCAGACCATCTGCCCATAGTCATCTCGATTGATAAGCCTGCCGACTTTGCTTCCGTGCATCACCGGACTTATGTCAACTTTTCCAAAGCTGACTGGAAAGGCTTCACGGATGTTACTGTGGGCGCCTTCACTGCACTACCCATACCAACCGACGTTCATGTAGGTGAACGTAAGTTCCGCAGGGTTTTCACCGCTGCTGCAGCTCGCTTCATCCCAGCCGGATGTATGAAGGATCCACGTCCGAAATTTCCTGCCGAAGCGGCTGTTCTAGCTGATGAGCGCGACAACCTTCGTCAGGCCGATCCCGGAAATCCCCGTATTAGGGATCTCAATTCGGAGATTCGGCAACTTGTGAACGTACATAAGCGGAAGAAATGGGAAGAGCATCTGAAGACCTGCAACTTCGCCTCTGGTGTGAGCAAGCTTTGGTCAACCGTGAGGTCGTTGTCTAACCTGACGAAGCTCGACGACAGAGTCCAGATAGACTTTGGTGACCACGCTTCGTCGGACCCGGAGAGATGCGCGAGCTATTTTAGCCGGCAGTTCATTCTGCATCCTCCGGTGGATAAAGCCAAACGTCGAGTGACCAGAAGGCTGCACAAAATGCCAAAACCTAGTGCGCCTCTTGTTTTCACCAGCGGTGAGGTAAGGGTAGCCATCGGGAAGGCGAAATCCTCCAAAGCCATTGGACCCGACGGAATTTGCATGTTTATGCTGAAAAATTTGGGTCCTGCGGGAGTAGCGTATCTAACGGAGGTCCTCAACCTGTCTACGGCCACTCTCGTCATTCCAGACGTCTGGAAAATGGGGAGAGTGATCCCACTGCTCAAACCGAGGAAACCAGCTAACAAAGGAGAGTCTTATCGCCCGATAACTCTCCTTTCCCCGGTAGCGAAGACACTCGAGGTCCTGCTGCTCCCGTACTTCACGAACCACCTGACCCCAGCGAAGCATCAACATGGGTTCCGTAAAGTGCATAGTACAACAACAGCACTTAACGCCATAAACACTCCGATAACTCGTGGCCTTAACCGAAACCGCCCCTGTGAGAGAACTATTCTAGTAGCGTTGGACCTGTCCAAGGCGTTCGACACTGTCAGTCATTCAACGCTACAAGAAGGTATAGACGCCTCCTCACTCCCACAGGGACTCAAACGGTGCTCGGAAAATTACCTGAGTGGTCGACACTCGTCAGTAATCTTCAGAGACAAACCCAGCAAGCCACGTAAAATTAAACAGGGGGTACCACAGGGTGGTGTCCTGTCCCCGCTACTGTTTAATTATTACATATCAAAGCTTCCTCAGCCACCAGAGGGTGTTAATATAGCTGACGATTGTTCGATCATGGCGTCTGGGAATGGAATTGATGACTTGTGCTCAAAAGTAAACGGTTACCTCTCCTAACTTTCTCGCTTCTTCACTGCAAGGAGCCTTGCCCTATCCCCTGCGAAATCCTCGGCAACCCTTTTCACTACCTGGACGAAGGAGGTCAGACTGCCACTGGGTATTCACGTCGATGACGTAACAATACCGACGGTGAATAACCCGAAAATCCTCGGAGTTACCTTCGACAGTCTGCTCTCCTTCTCGGCGCATACAACCGCAATTGTCAACAAAGTACAGAACCGCAACAATGTCCTCAAGTCGCTGGCCGGCAGCACATGGGACAAAGATAAAGAAACGTTGTTGGCAACATACAAGGCAATTGGCCGGCCGGTTCTGAACTACGCAGCGCCCGTATGGTCGCCGGGGACTAGCAGGACGCAGTGGATGGAGCTGCAGACCTGCCAAAACGCGGCATTACGAACTGCGACAGGATGCCTCCTGATGACGCCTCAACACCACCTTCACGACGAGGCCCAGATGCTCCCACTAAAGGAGCATAACATAATGCTCTGCAAGCAGTTCCTCGCTGGGAGCCACAGACGTGGCCATCCCAGCGGGCAACTGCTCGCGGAAGAGCCCTCGCCACGGCACGTCAGGAGGCATCTTTACGAACTGACAGACGAAGTCCAGAGGTATATTAAACAACCTCTGGACCCGTCAACCTACCGACAGGCCCTGAACGGCATTCACAAAGAATCAGTCTCAAGTTATGTAGACTCCCGCCCTCTGAATGCCGTTGTAGGCACACAACCACTGGACTTGGAATGGACAGAACTTTGTCTGCCTCGGGAGACCCGCACTACAATAGCCCAACTTCGCTCTGGCTATTGCAGCAGGCTCAGCAGCTACCAGAGCAGAATCAACGAGGATGTGCCCAACCAATGCCCGGCATGTAGAGAGTCGCCACATGACTCCCGGCACCTCTTCACATGCCCTGAGAATCCCACTCAGCTAACGCCCCTGTCCCTATGGGCAGCCCCTCTGGAAGTAGCACACTTCCTGGGCCTCCCCCTAGCTGAAATAGACGACAACGTTGATGGATGAACCGCCCCGAACGGGGCTTAGTAGCCGCTACAACAACAACAACAACAGGCCTATAAGCGACACTTTACCCTTTCTTAAAACTCTAGAGAGACTCTTCGACGAATATATTCGACGGAATATTAAAACTGGTAACCTCTCCTCAAATCAGCATGCATATTTCAAGGGGAAATCCCTGGAGACCGCACTGCATGAAATCGTATCGAAGATTGAAAAAGGATTGGCCTTAAAGGAATACACGCTCGGAGTTCTTCTCGATATCGAGGGTGCTTTCAACAAAGTCTACCCGAAGTCTGTTGTTAACTCGCTTCTCATGGCGGGGGTGCAGCGGGGTCTGGTGGATTTTGTTGAGCTCCTCCTCGGAAAGAGAACTATTCTATCAGATCTGGGGGATGGTTCTATTACAAAGTATGTCACCAAAGGCACCCCCAAGAGGGCGTTCTCTCCCCTCTCCTCTAGAATCTGACAGTGAACACCCTACTTCTAAGCCTAAAGACCACCGGTTGTCAGGGCATAGCGTACAAACGTGGCAACGGGCAAACATCTTCAGGTCCTGAGGGAGTTATTGCAAAACGCACTCGGTCTGGTAAACATCTGGTCCAAGGAATGTGGACTTAGTGTCAATCCTGCCAAGACGGAAATAGTACTTTTCACAAGGAAGTATAAAACTCCCTTATTTAAACCTCCCACCCTAAACGGGGTGGCACTTACTCTCTCAACCGAGGTCAAATACCTTGGAGTCATTCTAAATAAGAAACTGGACTGGAAGCGAAATGTTGAAGACCGCTCCTGGAAGGCCAATACTGCCCTGTATGCTTGCAAGACGGCTATAGGCAAAAAATGGGGAATAAAACCACATAAAGTACGCTGGATGTACACAGCTGTGATAAGACCTATCCTTTTCTATGGGGTCACCGTATGGTAGCCTGCAAGCTTAACAAAATTGTGGGTAGCGGGATCTACTCTGAAAAACTCGCGCAAAATTTTAGTTTTCGCCTACCGGACCATTGTAGCGTTTTTCAAGCAGAATTAAAAGCCATAATGGAGGTGGCTCGGTGGCTTATAACCTCCGCCCCTCCAGGACGGCCTATTTCTATCTATTCTGACAGCCAGGCTGCTAACAAATCTCTCAATTCTAACGAAGCAACGTCCAAAGTAGCCATAGAATGCACGATTGGGAGAATTCTATCATTCTTGCATAGAATGCAGGAAGACTCTCAACCTGCTGGCACCAAAATGCTCCTTGCCTGTTGTATGGGTCCCTGGACATGGGGACATCCCTGGCAACTGCCTAGCCGACGAGCTGGCAAGGAGAGGTACGGAAATATCTGTAGTCAATTCTGCTCGGAATGCGGGCATACCTCTAACCTCCTGCAAACACAGACTAAAGGCGAAACTCGTTGAGGAGGTAAATATAAAGTGGGCTGTGGAAACCACCTGCCATACTACCAGGCAAATTTGGCCAAAGAATGATGTAAAGCGATCCATAGCTCTCACCCGGCTAGACCGCTCCTCTCTCAGATTGGTAGTCGGGGTAATCACCGGACACTATCTGATGGACACACACGGAAAAAGGTTAGAATACCCCACCAACGATTTCTGTCGCAGTTTCAGGGATGACACCATTGTTACGCCCTGGCCAACATGCGCAACCAATTCTTCAACAAGTACTTTCGAGATTGTTTAGCCGATTTGAACTCGGCGAACGTTCTCGACTTTTTGTGCTATATAAAACGCACTCGATGGTTCAATTATTAAAGGAGGGAAAGAAACAAATGGCTTCGGCCAGTGGTATCACAACGGGCTTTTCCAGTCCACGTGTGCTCCGCGCTCTGCGCGGGGCAGCCACTCCAACCTAACCTATGAGCATCTGAAAATTTTAGGGCAAAGTGTGGTTTAAGAGAAAAATGGTTGATAAGTTTATGCTATAAATATGTATGCGTGCGTGCATATTCCATTATTTGTTCTCAAAATGAATAAAAACAATAATATGCTTACAAATAATTAATAACACTATGTAAAAATTGTTTTAAAAATGGATGTGAACTTCAAGTTTGTATTTTAACAAAGTATTAATTTTATTTTTGTTATTTATGGCCTTATAACAATTATATTCAACAAAAAACTACCAAACAACCAAGTTCGAAAATAATAAAAAAAAAACAAGTTTGGTTGGAAACAATCCAAATTGCCACCGAAGAATACCGTCATGACAATTGCAAAATACATGCACACTTTTTCACTAATACATGCATACATTTCCAATTGTCTCAATCACTGTCTTGATTATTTTCAAGACAGTAAATCGGACAATGATTTGACGTATGTAGACAATAATTTTGACGTCTTGTGCAAGAAAGAAGAGAAAGTCATAACAAAAGAACTAAAATAACAGTTAGTTTTTAGCTTAAATAGCTCGCGCGAAATGCGTATTATAATACAACGTTCACGCCCGACATTTTTGCTCAAAATGAATTGTCATAACTATTGTCAGGACGCCTACGCCACGGAGACAATTATCAGCGTTTTTGACTACTAATACGTATCTTTATTGTCTTGACAGCATTGTCTAATGTAAACACGCCGCAATATTTCTACTTGTTTCAAATGAAAATTTTATGTGAAAAGTTTCATATCATAGATAACGTCAAGATGTTTTCAAGGCAATTTGCAAGAAATGTCGTATTACTTTGAAATAATAACAATATACAGCATATTTATATATTCGATTTACTTGCAAGTCGGAGGAACGCAGCAATTAAGTATACATAATGTATGTACGCATATATGTACACATAAGTTCACAAAACTAGCCCTTTTATCTGGTAAACGTTCAATTGCAGAGGAAGCATAAGGAAACTAAAAGGAGCGTCAGTGACCCTACTAAAGGCTTAACTGATACTGAAATCGATATGGCGCTGGATGATCTGTCACTCTCGGACTTGAGCATCTTGAGCAAACTGATTGACAGGCCAAATGCGCCAGATTACGATTATGCCAATTATGATAGGTAACAAAAATAGCTTGTAAAGTTTTAACCCGCACTTATGCATATTCGTAATTTGTAGCCGGAACTATGCTTTGGGACCACCTCGTGATCACACTTTCGACGATGACCCTATCGACTATGGGATCAATAAAAACTACTACGACGATATCGATGGGCTGCCGGGGGATGCGCGAAATTTTATGTATTTCAAAATACCACGCCAGAGTTTGGTGCCCATCACGGAACGAAGGAAGAATCAACGAAATAAACGCGAAAACGATGGCCGTACAATACAGCAGGCAAGACATTAATTTTGCCTTTGGCAAAACGTCTCAATCATTCTTTATGCATTAGTAGGCTGCGATGGATGCAGAATACATTCGAGAACTGGAAAATTCCTTTCCACGTGACCAAGTGCAAAATAATAACGAGGAAAGTGAAGATAAGAGAGAGCACATACGCGTGAAGCGCAATTGACAGCACACAAAACCAAAGAGTTTTTAAATAAATATGTATGCGCGAAATTAAAAACATTCTAAAGCTGGGATCACATGATTTGTACATTTGGCTAAAAATTTGTCAAATTCATAGACATATCATGTGAACGCTAAATTACATTTGTCATTTATCAGAGAAGCCAAATATTTGCCTTCTTGTGGCAAAAGAAAAACAACCCTGGTGGCCAAATGGTGTGAACGCAATGCTGCTACATAAGCCAAATAAAAATTACGCAAATGACCAAATATCTGATTTGCCAGTTTATGACAAATGCCAGTGACAAATATACAAATATTGTTGAGCGGTATTG
>NW_023458569.1:3784336-3801473 GCF_013731165.1 Rhagoletis pomonella | reverse complement strand
GCTAATGCTTTCACAAAATCGCCGGTTTTTATCATTTTCGCTATTAATTCTTTTTATAAATCATATTTTTTGCAATTTAACACAATAAAACCATGTTTGATGTCGAAAAATTGAATATTGAGAAAATTTACTATTTTACAGTTTATTTTATCCTCCCATTCTGCCTGTTGTTAGTGTTTAGTGTTGGACAATTTTTGACTTAAAATTAAAAAAAATATGTTGAGCAAAAATAAAACTACTCAAAAACGCGAATATGTGGTAGATTTCAGACCTTGTGTGGTAGGTGTGCTCAAAAAAGTGGCAGATCTACAACAATGTGGTAGAAGTCCGATCACTGAAAGGAATCTTACAGAGTATATCGATGGCTGAGTGGAAGATCGACCTATCTCGGCAACCAGTTCGAAAACGCCCTATCTCAGAAAATTTTTTAACAACGCGTTATCTCAGAAAACTTTTCAAGAACGCCCTACTTCAGAATTTCATTGAAAAACGGCCTATCTCAGCTGCCGATTCAAAAACGCCCTATATCAGCTTATTTTCAATGTATTTTCGTATGAGATAGGGCGTTTTTGAAATGAATTCTGAGATAGGGCGTTATTCAACAAAATTCTGAAATAGGGCGTTTTTCAATCAAACTTTGAAGTAGGGCGTTCTAGAAAAATTTTCAGAGACAGGGCGTTTTTGAACTGGCTTTCGAGATAGGTCGATCTTCCACTCTGCCATCGATATGCAAAATTTAAATTTTTAACTTTTTTTCATTTTAAATTACGACTTGTCCGACTATTTTGTTAACTAGTATACATACATAGGGCGCCCATTCTCAAGACAAATTAACCATTTATAAATGGTTGTAAACAACGAAATGTTTTCTCTTAAATGGTATATGTAGTATTTTTCCTCGGGCAAACAGAAATAAAGTTACGAGCAAGTATATGCTTCAACCTTTTTACCTACAGCCCAGATTTTGAGGGTGTATTCAAAATTCTGAGTACCTGTGCGTATATATTATTTTTGTTTATTTCACTTCAAATCCCACGAAATCATAAATGCAAAAGTATGGTTGACACCGTCATCATCATCATAAGTATTTATGACCAAATGGTTAAATCGTGTGAATGAATGTGGACAATATTTGTCACTTTACTGCTGTGCGCAAATGTGTGCCAAATCATTGGATCTTTGGCAGCCAAATCGTCTGATCGCTATCCAAATGCGTAAATGTGGACAAATCTAAATTTGGCATTTTGTGTAGAAATGTACAAATCGTATGATCCCTGCTTTACAAGGCGAATTTAATAAGGTGGTGTTGGGACGACATCTGATTTTTCGCCGCGAAGAACATTACGTCAAAATGATTTGCTTCTTGTAATTCATATTGTCGTTACGCGTATAATTTGTTAGTGAGTCAAGTTTTCTCAAGTGGGCCACCCAAAGTTAACTTTTCGATTTTTTATATTTCATTGACCGATTTTGAAAGTTAACATGGTGTGCAATATTGACCCCAAAGATATTGCGCGTAATTTAATTTTTTTGACGAGTTATTTGCAAACAAATTTTTATGTAGGCTTTTACACTTGTTGAAATATTTCAGCAACCATTCATTCGAATCGTAATGATTTTTTGACATTTTGACTTCTCATATACCTAGGAAAAGAATTCAAAAAGCATTATTTGCGCTAAACATCCAATGTTACTTTCCTAAAAAAAATTACTGCACCTTTGATTGACTTAAAGCTTTTTGCCAAAGAAATGAACCGAGTTTAAAAACATATAATACAAATGAACTGAAAAGCAAAGAAAAAATAATAATTAGATAATTCTTGATTTGATACTTAAGTTCTAAAATTTCATTTTTTGCTTTCCAGTTCATTTGTATTATATGTATATATTTCTTTTTGTTCATTTTTTTGGTAAAAAGTTTGAGTCAATCAAAGGTACAGTATTTTTTTACGAAAGTAAATTTGAATGTTTAGCGCAAATAATGCTTTTTGAATTCTTTTCCTAGGTATATGAGAAGTTGGTAAAAAAAAATTCAAGTGATTAAAAAAATTAAATTTTTCATAAAACAAGAATCGAAAGTTTGCAAACTGGCCACTTTATTTTGTTGCCCAATAAGTTCCCTAATTGCCGTCAAAAAATCAAAATATTCGAATGAATGGTGGCTGAAATATTTCAAAAAGTGTAAAAGCCAGTATTAAAGTTTGTTTGCAAATAACTCGTAAAAAAAATTAAATTAGCGCAAAATCTTTGGTGTCAATATTGCACACCATGTTAATTTTGAAAACCGGTCAAAGAAATATAAAAAATCGAAAAGTCAACTTTGGGTGGCCCACTTGAGAAAACTTGACTCAGTGTAATATTTTACATTCATATATACATCAGACTGCATCTTCTCTTCTTCTTATTTGGCGCTGTAACCGCCTAAGCGATTTTGGCCGAGTCCAAAACAGCACGCCAGTCATTTCTCTTCTGTGCTAACTGACGCCAATTGAAAATGCCAAGTGAAGCCAAGTCCTTCTCCACCTGGTCTTTCCAACGCAGAGGAGGCCTTCCTCTTCCTCTGTTACCAGCATCGCGGCCCGCGTTGAATATTTTCAGAGCAGGAGCGTTTCTGTCCATCCGAACGACATGGCCAAGCCAGCGGAGCCGCTGAATTTTAATTCGCTGCACTATGTCTATATCGTTGTAAAGCTCATACAGCTCATCGTTAAATCGTCTGCGATATTCGCCATCACCAATGCGTAAAGGTCCGTAAATCTTTCGCAGAATCTTTCTCTCGAAAACTCCAAGAGCCGCCTCATCAGATGCTTTCATTGTCCATGCTTCCGCGCCATACACCAGCACAGGCATGATGAGTGACTTATAGAGTGTGATCTTTGTACGACGAGAGAGGACTTTACTTCTCAATTGCCTACTCAGCCCAAAGTAGCACTTGTTGGCAAGAGTGATTCTCCGTTGGATTTCAAGGCTGACATTATTATTGGTGTTAATGCTGGTTCCCAAATAAACGAAGTCGTCCACTTTTTCAAACTTGTAACTGTCAACAGTGACGTGGGTGCCAAGACGCGTATGCTCTGACTGTTTGTGTGCTGACAGGAGATACTTCGTTTTGTCCTCGTTCACCACCAGACCCATTCGCTTTGCTTCTCTATCCAATCCCGAGAAGGCAGAACAGACGTAGCCCTTGTTTTTACCGATAATATCGATGTCGTCGGCATACGCCAGCAATTGTACGCTCTTATAAAGTATTGTGCCTGAGCGGTTCAGTTCTGCGGCTCTTATTATCTTCTCCAACATAAGATTAAAGAAATCACACGAAAGGGAGTCCCCTTGTCTGAAACCTCGTTTGGTATCAAACGGCTCGGAGAGGTCCTTCCCTATTCTGACGGAGCTGGTGGTATTGCTCAACGTCATTTTACACAGCCGTATTAGTTTCGCGGGGATATCAAATTCAGACATCGCGGCATAAAGGCAACTTCTCTTCGTGCTGTCGAAAGCGGCTTTGAAATCGACAAATAGATGGTGTGTGTCGATCCTATTCTCGCGGGTCTTTTCCAAGATTTGGCGTATTGTGAATACCTGATCTATGGTGGATTTTCCAGGCCTAAAGCCACACTGATAAGGTCCAATCAGCTCGTTGACGGTGGGCTTCAGTCTTTCGCACAATACGCTCGATAAGACCTTGTAACCTATGCTTAAAAGGCTAATTCCGCGGTAGTTGGCGCGTATGGCGGGGTCGCCTTTCTTGTGGATTGGGCAGAGTACACTTAAATTCCAGTCGTCGGGCATGCGTTCATCTGACCATATTCTGCATACGAGCTGATGCATGCACCTCATCAGCTCCTCGCCGCCGTACTTCAATAGCTCGGCTGGCAGGCCGTCAGCTCCAGCAGCTTTGTTGTTTTTCAGCCGCGTAATCGCTATTCGTACCTCGTCATAGTCAGGCGGTGGGACAGCTACTCCATCGTCATCGACTGGGGACTCGGGTTCGTCTTCCTCACTACTTTCAGCGCTGCTACCATTCAGTAGGTTATAAAAGTGTTCCCTCCACAATTTAAGTATATTCTGGACATCGGTTACTAGGTCGCCATTGTTGGTCTTACAGGAGTTCGCCCCGGTCTTGAAACCTTCCGTAAGTCGCCTAACCCTCTGGTAGAATTTTCGGGCGTTCTGTCGGCCAGCATCTCAAGCTCTTTGCACTCGCGTATTTCGGCCTCTCTCTTCTTATTGCGGCAAATACGTCTCGCTTCCTTCTTCAGTTCCCTATAACGGTCCCACATGGCTCGCGTTGCGCCCGATCGCAGCGTGGTCCTGTAGGCGGCATCTTTTTTCTCTGCGGCTTCTTGACATTCCTCATCGTACCAGTTGTTCTTTCGGGCTCGCTGAAATCCAACTACTTCTTCGGCGGCGGTACTTAATGATCGGGAAATGTGGTTCCACTGCTCGCGTACGTCGGATTGTTGAAGAGTGCTCTCAGAGAGCAGGTGTGTGAGTCGAGTGGCGAATAAATTGGCCGTCTGTTGTGATTGCAGCTTTTCGACGTTAAGCTTTCCTTGCATTGTTGGGCGCACATTTTTTGCTGCACAGAGGCGGGTGCGTATCTTGGCTACAACAAGATAGTGGTCCGAGTCGATGTTTGGCCCTCGGAGTGTACGTACGTCCAAAACGCTTGAAGCATGCCTTCCGTCTATCACAACATGATCGATTTGGTTTCTCGTTTTTCGATCTGGAGACAGCCATGTAGCTTGGTGGATGTTCTTATGCTGGAACCATATTTCGGGCCCCGGCGAAGTCGATCAGCCTCAGTCCGTTATCGGACGTTCCTTGCCCACCTTGGCATTAAAATCGCCAAGCACGATTTTGACATCGTGTCGGGGACAGCGCTCATATGTACGTTCCAAGCGCTCATAGAAGAGATCCTTGGACGCCTCATCCTTCTCTTCCGTCGGGGCATGGGCGCAGATGAGCGAGATGTTGAAGAATCTAGCTTTGATGCGGATTGTGGCTAGACGTTCGTCCACCGGGGTGAACGCCAGTACTCGGCGACGGAGTCTCTCTCCTACCACGAATCCAACACCGAATTTGCGCTCCTTTACGTGGCAACTGTAGTAGACGTCGCAAGGCTTCACGCTTACTTTCCCTTTCCCCGTCCATCGCATTTCTTGGATGGCGGTGATGTCAGCCTTTGTCTTCCCGAGGACATCAACCAGCCGGGCAGAGGCACCTTCCCCATTAAGGGTCCAGATATTCCAGGTGCATACCCTTAAATCATAGTCCTTTATACGTTTGCCGTGGTCGTCATCAGAAAAAGGGGGTCTCATCCGAGGCTGTTTGCTTCTTTTCATTGGGCGGGGTTTTAACGTGGCGGGACCCAAACCCAGCGCACGCGAAGTTTTACGCCTTCTCACTTTAGCTCGCTCCCAAACGGGTGTTTGGTTGCTACCCAGAGGATACGTGGATATAAATATCCGGACGTTGTGAGCTGCGATTTGAACCGTACGCACAAGAATCGCTTCTGGCAACTCCAAAAGTCAAAAGTTTTCCACTTCTGCGCACGGAACCATCCTCCATCAGACATCAGACTGCATCACTCCCCATAAAAAAACGGTACTGTGTTTCCATTGGAATTATAAAATCTTGTATGTTTTAAGACAAAGCTGCTCACTCCATAAGCACTTGTAGCACATTGTCTTTGTTTTGTCCTGAAGTATAGGCACATATGTACATGATACAAAAATATAAGGTAGTTTCATTTATTGACATTCGTTGTTGTTGCCGACCACTTGACTTTTAACAAGTTTATGACATTTAGCTAAAATCATGATACCAGATTCACAGCAGCAAAATTTTTGTTTCTTGAAAAAGTAAAAAAAAAAATTAAGTTAGTGAAGGTGGATGAAAATATCAAAAGATAAGTCTTGCGCGTTTCCAAACTGCTAGAATTTGGTACACCTGTGCAAAGGTTCGAAAATAAAGTTTTTTTCTTTTCCGAGGATAGAGTACGTAATACGATCTAATGTAGTTTGATGACAAATTGCTGACCCAAAGTATTTTTAAACCTCTAAACGATGTACCGTTGAAGAGGGAGGAGGTCGAGTTAAAATGATGCCCTGCAACTTGTAACAGTACCAATTTTCGGATTCTCGGAATTTTCTACTAAAGATGTGGCGCTGCTAAAATATATATATATACACTAGCAGAGCACCCGACGTCGTTCGCGGTAAACAAATCAAAATATAAAATAGTAGTACAAATATTCTGTTCAGCATAAATTAAAGAAGACAAACTATTTTCTTTCTATTTAAATTAATACATCCTTATGAACCATACTTTTAGCTTTATCGTGCTCCAACTACTATATATTTGACATCATTTTCTGTACTACAAATCTTGTTTCATTATTAATATTAGCTGGATTAAGGTAACGATAGAGTTTTTAAATTAAAATTAGTCTACTACGGTACATTCCGTTTAGCTGCATGTTCGCGTCACTGTTTTGGTACAGCTGCACTTTTCCGGTAGAATGTTTATTTCGGAAGAAGTTTTATTCATAACGAATGAACATTTTTCGTCTAACAGCATCGCGGGATCAAACAAAAACGATTTAATATTTCCATTTCAAAGTGGTCTAAAGACCGTAAGGTTTAAAATAACCAAGTTTTAAATATCCAAGCGATATAATAGCCGAATACGTATTTATCCCCCTTTTACAAACTCATATTTATATACTTTAATCTAAACACCTCCAATATATACATACATATGTCTACATACCAAATTCCAAGTTCATGTGACTATGGTCCCAAATTTATGGCTGATTAAAAATTCCACGCCTACGCTCCACGTTACCTTATACAAACTCATGTATACAAACCTTTCTATAAGCACTTACCATGGATATGCATTCATACCAAAGTTCATATTCTTGTGAATTATAGTTCCGAAGTTGTAGCTGCTACAAAATTTCAACTTCATGTGACCTGTTATTTCTGTTAAAAATTTCACGCCCATGGGATGTGTCACGCCCTCTTGTACAAACTCAACCCTGCTATAAGCACTTCCCATAGAAATAGTATCTGAATTCCAATTTCATTCTCATGTGACTTATGGTTCCGAAGTTATAGATGGTAAAAAATTGTACGCCTATGGGATGTGTCACACCCCCTTTTACAAACTCATTTATATATAGCCTACTATAAGCAACTACCATAGATATATATGTACACCATATTTCAAGTTTATGTAACTAATGGTTCCGTAGTTATAGCTGATAAAAAATTTAGACGCCTATGGAAAGTGCCACGCCCCCTTTTACAAACTCATTTGTATATGCCTGACTATAAGCGCCTACCATAGATATGCCTGCTTAGCAAATTTCAAGTTCTTGGGACTTATGGTTCGGAAGTTATAGCTCCGCGCCAATGGGGTGTGTCACGCCCCCTTTTATAAACTCATTAATATGTAGCCTACTATAAGCAACTACCATAGATATATATATGTACACCAAATTTCAAGTTCATGTGACTAATGGTCGTAGGTGATACAAATTTCCATGCCCATGGAAGGTGCCACGCCCGGTTATACAAACTTATATATATGTATATATACCCTTCTATAAGCACCCACCATAGATACGTCTGCGTACCAAATTTCAATTTCATGTGACTTGTGGTTTTGAAACTATAGCCGATAAAATTTTCCACGTGTATGGGATGTGCCCCCCTTTTACAAACCCATTTATATATACCTTACTATAAGCACCTACCATATATGCGTCTGCATATCAAATCTCAAGTTCATGCGATTTATAGTTCCGGAGTTATAGCTGATAAAACATTCCAAGTCAATGGGACGTGCCACGCCTCTTTTACAAACTCACTTATATATACCCTACTATAAGCACCTACTATAGATACGTCTGCGTACCAAATTTAAATTTCACGTGACATATGGTTCCCAAGATATAGTTGATAAAAGGTCCACGCCTATGGGATGTGCCACGCCCCTTTTTACAAACGCATGTATATATAGCCTACTGTAAGCACCTACCGTAGATATGTCTGCATACCTAATTTCAACTTATGGTTTTGAAATTATAGCTGATACAATTTTCCACCCCTATTGAATGTGCCACGTCTCCTTTTACAACCTCATTTATATATGCCTTACTTTAAGCGCCTACCATAGATATGCCTGCATAACTAATTTCAACATATGGTTTTGAAATAATAGCTGATAAAAATTTCCACGCCTATGGGATGTGCCACGCCACCTTTTACAAACCCATTTATATATACCTTACTATAATCACCTACCATAGTTATGTCTGCATACCAAATTTCAAGTTCATGTGACATATGTTTCCGAAGTTATGGTTGATAAAATATTTCCCGCCTATTGGATGTGCCACGCCCTCTTTTCTAAACTCATTTAAATATACCTTACTATAAGCACCTACCATATATATGACTGCATACCAAATTTCAAGTCCATAAGTTGATCCGAAGTTATGGCGGATTAAAAATTTCACGCCTATGGGAGGTGCCACGCCCCCTTGTCGAATCCGAATTTTTTCACCCTATTATAGGCCCAGGTATCATGGCAATACTCTGTCAAAATTTCGTTCGATTCTGTAAGTCCGTTTAGGCTGCAACCTGGCACATACATACAGACGTACATACATACTTCTACAAATATATAGTATATCGCTAGCTTAGAGAGCAAAGTTGCTAAGTCCATTTTTTTCAATTGTACAGGAGACACAAAAAACGTTCCTAAGTAATTTTCTTTAAGTATTTTGCAAAACTTTGAATGCAATGTTTCGCGTTTTTCATTTACCCTTTATAAAAAAAATAATAATAAAAAAATCTGCTTTTTTACAAATTTTGTAAATAATTTTGTGACTTGGCAAATTTTCTACTTTTTTCCTAAAATTTTTTTGTTGGACTTAACAAATTTTCCATGAATTTTTCCAATATGTACAATACGAAAAATCCATCTCGTAGGTACATTTTAAGAAACAATTTGTTAGAACAAACTGTTTAGGTTGTTTTAATAATAATAATAACACAAGGGAACAGTGATTTTGTTGCATCAAATGTTAAAGCTGTTTTCGAATAAGACCAATTCTTGTTAAAAATTCTGGGTTCAGCAAAAAGGTTTGGGGCATATTATTAGATAATGAATCCGTTAACGCAAAAGATAAAGGCAAATATCATTTCTCGCAGCCCTTTAGCTTATCGTTAATCCCAAAGTTACCTCTTTTCAATAAAATTTTAATTGTTCTCTTCATAATTGCACTCGCCTATAGTCAAAAAGATGTAAACAGCATTAATATTGCTGGCGTGCATTTAGGTCGCTGGTTCCAAATATTCTATTCTTTTTTTTAATATTAGCTATAGTTTGCGAATTTTCGCAAATTTAGGAAGAATTGCGGTAGCTCTAATAGAAAAGCCATTATTTTCACTCATCGCGGGAAAATGTTGTTTATGCAAATGAGTATGGAAGCACTGAACAGGCACAACTTCTAGAAACACTAATTAGTTTACTTATGTTTATGCACTATAAAAATTGCAAATACAGGAAAATGACAAAAAATTTTGTTAATTTTTTATTTTTTTTCAAAATAATTTGTTAATAATCTGAATGATTTTCATCATATTATTATCATAAATCAGTAATAGCAAGTCTCGTAATTATTACGTGCCGATAGAGTAACGTTTACCAAAGTTATATCGAAAAACTTAAGTGGATCTCCTGTTTTTTTCTAAAAAAAAATCTCTTCACTTTTATAAATAACATTTAAATAAAAGAACCGGATTACAGAAAAGTATGCCAGGGAGTGACTTTTTTCGTTCAAGCTGAATGCAAAGCAATATCGTCCAATTGGAGAGACCTCAAAAGGATTTTCCAGGATATGTTAAAGACTATCGCATTTACCTACCTACAGTTACTTTTTCACATAATGGAATTAACTAAAGTATTTATGTAAACACTTTTTGTACGTCCCCTACTTTCATATAACGGCAAATTTAGAAACCACGAAAAATGGACTTAAAATGGGCGTTTCACGCCCTAATATATTATGTTAATGTATGCAAATACTTATATTTATGCTTGCAACTACTATTAACTTATCAAACCATTCCTAATCTTGGACAATACATCTTTGACTTCATTCACCATGATCTTGAAAACTGACCAAATAGGCGTGACCAAGTCCACGGTCCTTTTAATATTATGTAAACATCCGAAAGCATTAAAACGTTTGAAATAAATCTCGTCTCACTTTTTTGTATTTATCACTTGATTGCTGAAGTAATGAAGAATTGAAAATTCATAAGGGAAAATTATAGTTTTCTTATTTTTTATTTTAATATCTTAAAAATTTTTAGACTTATTGAAAAATGATAAATGAACGTGAGGTACTAAATTTAATAGCCCTTAATTTGATATATCGTCCTGTTTATAACAATTAACGCATTCCATAGATATTACAAGCCAAAGTCTCATTTTCAAAATTCATACAATTTGATTCAATTGCGCGGGCTAAAGATAAGTTTTAAATTAATCTTTCTTGGCCAATAACAATTGGCTTAGACCTAAAACATCATAATATTACTATTACAATACGGTCAAATGCCTTTTATTTTCCCCCATACAAAATCGACCCAGCCTAATATACATAAATACACAAAATTCATAAATATTCAAAAATAATGTTGTTGCACAACCCTCAATACAAATCGAATTCGATAGCGTAAAAAAAATATTCATATTTTTTGGACTTATCAAATTTTCTGTGACTTACTTTGGACTTAGCAATTTTGCACATCACGGAATAAAACGGGTAGAAATAAAACAAGTAGTTAGATCCTTTCAGAAACGGTGCATTTTCAATTTTCCTTGCTTCCTGCACCAAAAACTAATTGTTCATAAAAAGTGGACTTAGCAACATTTCACTCTAAGCTAGCGATATCTATCCTTCTTGCAGCGTAAAATAATTTTTGGGAATATCCCGACCCCGGCGCCTCCTATCGTGTAATTTTTCAGTCCAAATATTCCTTTTCAATTGGCTAACTTATGTCCTAAATATGAGCCAAATCGGCAAGTAAATGCAATTTTTATGAATATCCCCACCCCAGCGCCACCTAGCGATTAAATTTTTAGTCGAAATATTTCCCTTCAAGGTGCTGAAATATGTTCCAAATATGAACGAAATCGGTCCAGCCGTTTAGTAGTTTAGTGACATTAAATATACGGAAAACTATGAAATCGTGACGTCTCAGCTTTCTTCATTTTTCGGCAACAACAACAAAAAATTTAAAATTTTTTTAAATCAAAGAAACTTCCACACAGAAGGTCCAAAATTGTGCTTTTTACAGAATTGAAATCGGTTCAACCGTTTGGTCAGGCATCGCCGTCATTCGAAAGACATTTCATTTTTATATATATAGATACATATACATATAAAGATAAGCACGAAACTATCACCCTTATTCTTGAACCCGAATTTTCGTAATTCGTAATTCGCAGCTACGTTACGAAGACAGCTGAATGAAGGAAAACAAAGTGAAAAGGAATTAAAAAAACACTCATCAAGTGCTTATTTATAGTAAAATTGTTTGATTTTACATATTTTGGAGGAAACGATGGATTCTGCTGCATTTACAATTAAAGCAGCGGAGTAAGAGCGCGCTACGGTAATGATTTCACAAAGATATGCGGAGCTGTCGGGCATAGTAACCATGGGCGCATCTATGTCAGCTTCTGGTTGAATTCTTGAACCACAAGCCAGAACTCCTATGCCGGAAGAACTTGTTCTCAATCCAGTTAATGCAATAACAGCTTCTTCCAAGCCATTGAAAACATGCACTTTGTTAGGTCCACCACCTGTTGCGCTTGCTTCTGCCTTCGACCGCACTTAGGGATTATTACCGTTACTAAGTAGAATTCTCCTTTCTGTGTTGCCGGAGAAGAGGGACTTTTGAATATCAAAGGTATACAACATTACGCCATCCACAGTATTTTTGCGGACAACCCACATCGAAATTTGCAAAAAAGTGCATAGTGCAAACCGAATTTATTAATAATAAGCACTAGGCTCGGAAATTTTAAACATTTGTTTTAGATAAAAGTTTAATCCTTTGATTACACGTATGTTTAAAGTTTTTGGATTCGGGTTATACGTTTGGACACAACAACCGAAACTCATTGTACAAATAAGTAAACCGGACACAAGTTTCTCGATAAGGGGCAACAAAGATTCTTTTTTGTTCGTTTGTATAAAGCAGTGGATAAAAATATACGTATATGCGAAAGGCAAATCTATCTGTTTAAATGAACACCACTAATATTACCTGCAAACACACATTGATTTAAATCTTTTATCTCGCTTCCGACACAGAATTGTTTTCGTACAAAATTACGCAAAAAAGCTGTCATTTTCTTACTCGTTCGATTTTAGGCATTCCATTGTTGCGAATTTCGAAAATACGATTCGGATTGCAGCATACCATTTCTACGATACGTAGCAAAATCCGAATACGAAAGAGTTTCAGAATAGATGAATAAGATGAAAACTACTGCAGCTTTATTTTATAAAATTTTTGTTTATAAAAAATGCATAGGTAAGACAGTTTGGGTACGGTTCGGTTATTTGTACAATGATTTTGGGTTATCGTGTCCTAACGCGGGACCATATTCAAAAAATTTTAACCTATATGTCTAGCCACAGGATTAAGCTTTAATTTAAACAAGAGTGTCAGTTACAGTTTTTCTAGTTTTAGAAGCCTTGGAGAGGTTTTCTAATTTAACACGTAGCAAAACTTATAACAAATTAACTAACCGGAAAATCTTTTGCTAAAACGTAACAAATTTTTTTTTTAACTGGGAAGGTCTTTGGCGGACTTCGGCAGGACATGGAATTGACCCGATGCATTCAAGTTTATCGATAAATTTCCATGATTTGATACATATCGATAGTTCGATGAATTTCAAGAACACTAAAATTCGATAACTCAACAAAATTCGTTAACTCGACCAATTTCGATAACTGTGAAATTCGATGGCTCGATAAATTTCGATAACTCAAAAATGTAAACACTTTGGATACCTTTATAAATTTTTACTTTTGACATCTCCACATTTTTCGAAAACTATCTAAACATTTTGATAACTCGTTACACTCTGTTAAGACAATTAAATTCGATAATCAGTGATAAATCGGTAAGCTTATATAACCTTGAAATTTCGATAAATCGATATATTTTGAAAATTCCATAAACTTCGCTTCGTTGAACCAAGCAATTTCAGTAGATCAATAATTATCGATAACTCTGTAAGTTGAAAGAACTCCATGCATTACGACACCTCGATAAATTTCGTTAAGTCTATAAATAATGATAATTCAATAAATATCGATAACTTGATACATTACTTTAACTTGACAAATTTCGTTAATCCCACACGTTTTCATAGCTCGACAACTATCCGTAAATTTGGACAACTAAGTTTCTGTGTCTATAAATTTCGACAACTCAGTAAACATTGATCAGTTTGAATAATTCGATACGTTGCGATAACCTAATAAGCATGGATAAATTTTGATAATTATAAACTTCGATGATTCGATAAATTTCAGTTACCTTTATGGCTGATTTTATTTCGATTCCTATCGGAAAATTTCAACTCAGTTAATTCTTATGTATTTCTCATTGTTTCCATTTTCGCCGTTATCTCAATTTTCGCCTTTATCTTCACTTTTGCCTTTTTTTGTCTTCATCGTTATCACTTGTTTCTTCATCTTCATATTTATCTTTATTTCAAAGTTTAATTTCAAATCCGAAGTAAAACAAAATACGAAACAGCGGTCCATAGGGCTACATTCACTACGCATTCTCCTACTCAGGGCTGGCATCGAGTCAAACCCTGGGCCAGAAACATACACCTGCTGTGTATGCCGAATACGATTACACCACAACTCCACCTCAGTCAAGTGTAATGCCCGTGAGGGGTGGAGTCACCTCAGGGTCTGCTCGGGACTACGGACACACAGACAGTGGACCACGTCGTACGTGGCCCCCTGTTGCTCAAATAGAGCAGCCTCCACGGCTAACCATAGTCCGTCCGTGCAGCCCCACACACTCACACAGCAGCCACACACAGTCACCACAACACAACAACAAAATAACACCACAGACCGTACCATAGCCACTACAGACCGCATAACACACACAACCGCACCACCACCCACGCGCCGCCGCCAACAACTCCTGGTTCCCCCTAAAATCTGCACGGTATGTCAGACCAGGCTATTCCGTAATGTGACATCAGTCAAGTGCAACACCTGCCTTGGCTGGTGCCACTTTAGGGCATGCTCAGGTCTGCGTACCACGCGAGATTGGACGGGGAACTTCGAGGGCCCGTGTTGCGCTGCTCGGTCGCAGACGCCAATTGCGACGCCCCCCACCACCACCACAGGGCGGCAATCACCTCAGCAGCACACACAGCCAACGGCGGCAAGAACATACACCTCACTCACACCCCACATCACGACACGTCTCCCGAACCACATGAAGCTCCTTCAATTCAACTGTAACGGGCTACAGAGCAAGATTCAAGAGATAACCGTCTTCATGTGTCGGCATGGTATATTAATAGCTGCGGTCCAAGAGACGAAGTTGCACAGCAATTCAACTTTGTTGAATTGCGCCGGGTACAACGTGCACCGTCGAGATCGCGAGCGAGATAATGGTGGTGGCCTAGCGTTCATCACGCACCACACCGTGCAGTATCGTCTTATCGAAGCAGACATCGACCGCAGGGATACCACCCTAGAATGTCAGGGCATCGCTATCCGGTCAGGCGATGTCGAGCTCGAAATATTCAACATATACATACCCCCTGTCACCTGCTGCCCGGCAGGATATCACCCTGATATAGGTGCGCTCCTCAGAGGTGAAAACCGTATAGTAGTAGGTGACTTTAATGCGCACCACGATCTTTGGCACTCAAGCCTGTCAAACGATCGTAGGGGAACAGACTTGGCTGAGCAGATAGACGATTCGACATTCTGCACAATGAACGACGACGCACCCACCAGGATTATGGGTAACTGCAGTAGCTCGCCAGACATCACAATAGTCAGCGCTGGTCTGATAAACAGCATAACGTGGCGACCTATGCTGACTCTAGCATCAGACCATCTACCCATAGTCATCTCGATTGATAAACCAACCGACTTTGCCTCCGCCAAACACCGGACCTATATCAACTTTTCTAAAGCTGATTGGAAAGGTTACGCGGAGTTTACTGAAAACACCTTCACATCGCTCCCCACACCAACCGACGTCCATCTCGGTGAACGTAAGTTCCGCAGGGCTATCACTGCTGCTGCAGCTCGCTTCATACCGGCAGGGTGTATATCGGACCCACGTCCAAACTTCCCTGCCGAAGCGGCTGTTTTAGCCAATGAGCGTGATAGCCTTCGTCAGGCCGATCCCGGAGATCCCCGTATCAGGGATCTCAACGCAGAGATTCGGCAACTTGTAAACGTACATAAGCGGAAGAAGTGGGAGGAGCATCTGAAGACTTGTAACTTCACCTCTGGTGTGAGCAAGCTTTGGTCAACCGTGAGGTCATTGTCTAATCCGACGAAGCACGACTACAGAGTCGAAATTTCCTTCGGCGACCATGCTTCGTCGGACCCGGAGCGTTGCGCGAGCTTTTTTAGCCGGCAGTTCATACTGCATCCTCCGGTGGACAAAGCCAAGCGTCGAGTGACCAGAAGGCTGCACAAACTGCCAACAACTTGTGCCCCCCTTGCTTTCACTTGCGGTGAAGTTCAGGTGGCCATCGGGAAGGCGAAAGCCTCCAAAGCCATGGGTCCCGACGGAATATGCATGCTGATGCTGAAAAATTTGGGTCCTGCGGGGGTAGCGTACCTAACGGAGGTCCTCAACTTGTCAATGGCCACTCTCATCGTCCCAGACATCTGGAAGGTGGGGAGAGTGGTCCCACTGCTCAAACCGGGGAAACCTGCCAACAAAGGAGATTCGTATCGTCCGATTACACTCCTTTCCCCGGTAGCGAAGACACTCGAGGCCTTGCTACTCCCGTACTTCACAAACCACCTGACCCCAGCGAAGCATCAGCATGGTTTCCGTAAAGTGCACAGTACAACAACAGCACTTAACGCCATAAACACTCAGATAACTCGTGGCCTTAACCGTAACCGTCCCTGTGAGAGAACGATTCTAGTAGCGTTGGACTTGTCAAAGGCGTTTGACACCGTCTGCCATTCCACGCTACTAGAAGATATAGAGGCCTCCTCTCTCCCACAGAGGCTCAAACGGTGGTCGGCAAATTATCTAAGTGGTCGACATTCGTCGGTAATGTTTAGAGACAAAACGAGTAAGCAGCGAAAAATAAAACAGGGGGTTCCTCAGGGTGGTGTCCTTTCCCCGCTACTGTTTAACTTTTATATTTCAAAGCTCCCTCAACCACCAGAGGGAGTCTCGATTGTCTCCTATGCCGACGATTGCTCGATTATGGCGACTGGGAATGGAATTGATGACCTGTGTTCGAAAGTAAACGGCTATCTCTCCGAACTTTCTCGCTTCTTCACTGCAAAGTGTCTAGCCCTCTCCCCTACGAAATCCTCCGCGACCCTGTTCACAACCTGTACGAAGGAGGTCAGGCTACCGCTGGGGATTCACGTCGATGACACACCAATTCCGACGGTGAATAACCCCAAAATACTCGGAGTAACATTCGACAGCCTGCTATCCTTCTCTGCGCACTCAACCGCTATTGTCAATAAAGTACAGAGCCGCAACAAGGTCCTCAAGTCGCTAGCCGGCAGTACTTGGGGCAAAGACAAAGAAACGTTGCTGGCAACATACAAGGCAATAGGCCGGCCGGTTTTGAACTACGCAGCGCCAGTGTGGTCGCCAGGGACTAGTAGGACGCAGTGGACGAAGCTACAGACTGTACAAAACACCGCACTCAGGACAGCGACGGGATGCCTCTTGATGTCGCCTGAACACCACCTACACGGCGAGGCGCAAATGCTCCCGGTAAAGGAGCATAATATAATGCTCTGCAAGCAGTTCCTGATCGGGAGCCACAGAAGTGG
>NW_023458569.1:3783142-3784236 GCF_013731165.1 Rhagoletis pomonella | reverse complement strand
GATTGCATTAACGCCGGGTGACTTTCTGATAGGCGCTCCACTCCTGGAACTTGCCCCCCACTCATTGGCGTATGGGTCGCGTAATGACCGTGCTTCCTGGGAACGACGGAATCGTCGCAACGTCACATTGAAGACTACCAGTGGACAACTCAGCCGAGCTGTTCAGAAATTGTGCCGCCTATGCAAGCAGGAAGATTTCGAGTCACCCGACTCGACCGGGCAGGGTGTTGTGGGTTGCGCTAGTTAAGGCTACTATTTAAGTTGTATACATATACCTGGTGTAAACTGACCATAACATTTGTACATGCTTTAGTTGGCAGCCCTAAACAATCGATAGTCGAGTAATCTGACATCTTGTTATTTTCTATTTTCATTTACGTTATTCTACCACCAAGGAATTTTGTATAAAAGCCGAACGAAGAATACAGCTTCTTTCTATTTTATCTATATATAAATACGCCACAAGAAAATTTTGCAATCCCTTTTTTGAAGGCACCGTGCGCTCGATTTCAATGAAACATACACCGATTTAAAAGATATAACTTGCTCTAATCCAGAAATGTTAATACCAACACATAGGGGGCGTGGTATCTGACATATAAACTAAAATGTGAAAACCACTATATCTCTAAAACCAATTATGCTGGAGAACTGAAACTAAGCACAGATGCATAGATTGTAAATACCCTACTTACTGTGAAAAATGGTAGGTACTGAAAAAGTGGGCGAGGCACTTCCGATACAAACTGAAATTTTCATATCGCTTATCTCTGGAACCACTTATGTTAACGTCCTGAAATTGGACACAGCAACTTATGTTGTCAATACCGTACTTACGGCGAAAAGTGGTAGATTTTGGAAAAGGGGCGTGGCACCGCCCAAAAAAACTGAACTCCTCATATAGCTTATCTCTGGAGCTGCTTATGCTAACATCCTGACTTTTAGCTCAGCTATTTACGCTAACAGTAACGTGTTTACGGCGAAAAGTGGTAGATAATGGAAAAGGGGCGTGGCACCGCCCCATACAAACTGAAATTCTCTTATCGTTTATCTCTGAAACTGCTAAAACCAACGTCCTGAAATTTGACACAGCC
>NW_023458569.1:3779473-3783042 GCF_013731165.1 Rhagoletis pomonella | reverse complement strand
TTGAGGGTGCATTCTTAAGCCCAAATGGCATCCTGATAAATTCATACGCGCCATTTACTGAAAACGCGGCTTTCTCTCTGTCTGATTCCTTTATTAGTATTTGGTGGAATCCTGATTCCAGATCTATAGTAGAAAATATTTTTGCTTTTCCGAAGTTTTGAATAGTCATATTTACATCAGGGATAGGATATCTGTCTGTTATTGTTTGAGCGTTAATCTTCTAATAATTTACAACCATTCTTCTTTTGGGTTTCCCTTTTTCATCGGTGCCCTTTTCCGGAACAGTCCAAATCGGAGAGTTGTTTGGACTTTTCTTCTTCTTCTTTTTTGGCGCTGTAACCGCCTAAGCGATTTTGGCCGAGTTCAGCAAAGCACGCCAGTCGTTTCTCCTCTGTGCCAACTGACGCGAATTGGAAACGCCAAGTGAAGCCAAATCCTTCTCCACCTGATCTTTCCATCGCAGTGGGGGCCTCCCTCTTCCTCTGCTACCACCAGCGGGCTCCGAGTTGAATACTTTCAGAGCTGGAGCGTCGGTGTCCATTCGAACGACATGACCAAGCCAGCGGAGCCGCTGTATTTTAATTCGCTGCACTATGTCCATATCGCCAACGCGTAAAGGCCCGTAAATCTTCCGCAAAATCTTTCTCTCAAACACTCCAATAGCCGCCTCATCGGATGTTGTCATTGTCCATGCTTCTGCGCCATATACCAGCACGGGCATGATGAGTAACTTATAGAGCGTGGTTTTCGAACGTCGAGAGAGGACTTTACTCCTGAATTGCCTACTCAGTCCAAAGTAGCACTTGTTGGCAGCAAGAGTGATTCTACGTTGGATTTCAATGCTGACATTATTATCGATGTTAATGCTGGTTCCCAAGTAAACGAAATTCTCTACTTTCTCGAAATTGTAACTGTCAACAGTGACGTATGTACCAAGGCGCGAATGTGTTGACTGTTTGTTTGATGACAGGAGATACTTCGTCTTGTCCTCGTTTACCACCAGACCCATTCGCTTTGCTTCCCTATCCAACTTGGAAAAGGCAGAACAGACTTCGCGGTTTTTGTTACCAATGATGTCGATGTCATCGGCATAAGCCAGCAATTGCACGCTCTTGTAGTAAATTGTTCCTGAGCGGTTCAGTTCTGCAGCTCTTATTATCTTCTTCAACATCAGCTCGGAGAAGTCTTTCCCAATTCTGACGGAGCTGGTGGTATTGCTAAACGTCATTTTACACAGCCGTATGAGTTTTGAGCGGATGCCAAATTCAGACATAACGGCGTATAGGCAACTCCTTTTAGTGCTGTCAGAAGCGGCTTTAAAGTCGACAAATAGGTGGTGAGTGTCGATCCTTTTCTCGCGGGTCTTTTCCAAGATTTGGCGTATTGTGAATACCTGGTCTATGGTGGATTTGCCAGGTCTAAAGCCACACTGATAAGGCCCAATCAGTTCATTGACGGTGGGCCTCAGTCTTTCACACAATACGCTCGATAAGACCTTATAACCTATGCTTAGAAGGCTGATCCCGCGGTAGTTGGCGCGAATGGCGGGGTCACCTTTCTTGTGGATTGGGCAGAGCACACTTAAATTCTGCACAATCACTCCTCGCCGCCGTACTTAAATAGCTCATCTGGCAGGCTGTCAGCTCCAGCGGCTTTGTTGTTTTTCAGCCGCGTTATTGATATACGTACCTCGTCATAGTCAGGCGGTGGAACGTCGACTCCGTCATCATCGACTGCGGGCTCGGGTTCTCCTTCTCCACAACTTTCCGTGCTACCATTTAGTAGGGCGGAAAAGTGTTCTCTCCATAATTTAAGTACGCTCTGGACATCGGTTACTAGGTCGCCTTTGTTGTTCTTACAGGAGTACGCCCTGGTCTTGAAACCTTCCGCAAGTCGCCTAACTCTCTGGTAAAATTTTCGGGCATTCTTCCTGTTGGCCAGCATTTCAAGCTCTTCGCACTCACGTATTTCGGCCTCTCTCTTCTTATTGCGGCAAATGAGTCTCGCTTCCCTCTTCAGATCCCTATAGCGGTCCCACATAGCGCGCGTTGCGCCCGATCGCAGCGTGGCACTGTAGGCGGCATCTTTTTTCTCTGCAGCTTCCTGACACTCCACATCGTACCAGTTGTTCTTTCGGGCTCGCTGAAATCCAACTACTTCTTCGGCGGCGGTACTTAATGAGCGGGAAATGTGGTTCCACTGCTCGCATATGTCGGTTTGTTGAAAAGTTCTCTCTGAGAGCAGGTGTGAGAGTCGAGTGGCGAAAGCGCTGGGTGTCTGTTGTGATTGAAGCTTTTCGACGTTAAGCTTTCCTTGCATATTTGGGCGCACATTTTTTGCTGCACAGAGGCGGGTGCGTATCTTGGCTGCAACAAGATAGTGGTCCGAGTCGATGTTTGGGCCTCGGAATGTGCGTACGTCTAAAACACTGGAAGCGTGCCTTCCGTCTATCACAACATGATCGATTTGGTTTCTCGTTTTTCGATCCGGGGACAGCCACGTAGCTTGATGGATCTTTTTATGCTTGAACCTAGTACTGCATACTACCATGTTTCGGGCCCCGGCGAAGTCGATCAGCCTCAATCCGTTGTCGAACGTTTCGTCGTGGAGGCTGAATTTTCCGACGGTGGTCCCAAAGATTCCTTCCTTGCCCACCCTGGCATTGAAGTCGCCAAGGACGATTTTAATATCATGACGGGGGCAGCGCTCGTACGTGCGCTCCAAGCACTCATAGAAGAGGTCCTTGGATGCCTCATCCTTCTCTTCCGTCGGGGCATGGACGCAGATGAGCGAGATGTTGAAGAATCTCGCTTTGGTGCGGATTGCGGCTAGACGCTCGTCCACCGGGGTGAACGACAGTATTCGGTCGGGGACGGAGTCTCTCTCCCACCACAAATCCATCTTCGAATTTGCGCTCCTTTACATGGCAGCTGTAGTAGACGTCGCAAAGCCCTATACATTGTTTGCCTTGCCCCGTCCAACGCTTTTCTTGGATGGCGGTGATGTCAGCTTTTGTCCTTACGAGGACATCAACCAGCCGGGCAGAGGCACCTTCCCCATTAAGGGTCCGGACATTCCAGGTGCATTCCCTCAAATCGTAGTCCTTTAAACGTTTGCCGTGGTCGTCATCATAAAGGGGGGTCTCATCCGAGGCTTTGCCTTGCTTCTTCACTGGAAGTGGTTTTTACGTGGCGGGTCCCAAGCCCAGCGCACAACCCATTGCTGGGACGGGGGTGGTTTCGCAACCAAATACACGTTTATATAGCGAGCCGCTTGCTCCAAGCAGACACCCGCTTGCAGCCGCACCTACTGGTGAACAGACGCTGCAGACTTCAGTGAGCCCTTAAACTGAATAAGTCAGAGTGGCCCCACCGAAGCTCCCTCTCTTTCTGCCGTGACCCAAGGCTCCACTCGGATTGGTTACCGCATCTCGCACATGGGTTGCTCACGTTGCCCAGAGTGCGCGAACGAGGACGCAAGAGTCGGGATTGAGTATAGCCATGCAACTGTAACTGCATACCCAGCGAGATGCGGTAACCAATCCGAGTGGAGCCTTGGGTCACGGCAGA
>NW_023458569.1:3777627-3779373 GCF_013731165.1 Rhagoletis pomonella | reverse complement strand
GCGCTCCACTCCTGGCGGTGCCTGAGCCGGATGTCCGCGACATCCCAGCCTACCGTTTAAAGCAGTGGCAATGGGCACGGCAAGTCCACCAGGAGTTCTGGAAGCGGTGGAGTGAGGAGTACCTGACCACTCTCCAGAGGCGTAATAAGAGGCAGAAGTGAGCACCAGATATCCGAGTCAACGATATTGTGTTAGTGAAGAACGAGAACTGGCCCCCCACTCATTGGCGTATGGGTCGCGTAATGACCGTACATCCTGGGAACGACGGAATCGTCCGCAACGTCACATTGAAGACTACCAGTGGAAAACTTAGCCGAGCTGTTCAGAAATTGTGCCGCCTATGCGACAAGAAGATTTCGAGTCACCCGACTCGACCGGGCAGGGTGTTGTGGATTGCGCTAGTTAAGCCTACTATTTAAGTTGTATACATATACCTGGTGTAAACTGACCATAACATTTGTACATGCTTTAGTTGGCAGCCCTAAACAATCGATAGTTGAGTAATTTGACATCTTGTTATTTTCTATTTTCACGAAATACGGTATTCTACCATCAAGGAATTTTGTATAAAAGCCAACCTAGGAATATAGTTTCTTTCTATTTTATTGAAATAAACGTGCGAGTAGCGCACATCACATCAAGCGGAGTTGCAGTCTTTTTAATCTCTAACACAATCCTTTCATATTTTAAGAGAAATTATCTCTGGCTAGTTTTCTATTAAAAAAAAACAATAACGTACGCGACATAACGTACGCGACAATTTTTCTCGTAAGTAATAAAATGTATTTATTGAGAACTCTTCCCGCCACCGTTTCATTGTTTTACAACTATTCTAAATAATTTAAATGGAAAATTTGCAATTAACATTGGTTTTGATGTATTTGATTGAAATTTTCGTACTTACAATAACGTATGCGACAAACTTTAAAGGGTAATAAAATTTGTTTTACTTCGGTTGGAAAGAAAATTTTACTGTATATCTTTAACTGGAAGAATTCTCGCTTAAGAATTGTAATCTGCATTACCTGCGACAGCCAATATACAAATGACATAGACAAACAATGTTTTTGCATAACGTACGCGACATTAGAATACTATCAGAAGCAAATCAAAAAATTATCGTTAACCGAGCTCTAACTTCTCCTTTTTCTCCTTTTTATAGTTAGTTGTTATTGCAAATTTGATTTTAAGATGTAATTGTATGTTTCAAATCTCTTAATTTAGTTAATAGGAAAGAGAAAATAGTTCATTTCATTAGAGAAAACTGGGTCGAAGACACACTCAGTTTTACTCTTCAATTTTTGAGTTTTAAAATTGCAATAAGCTGAAATACTTCTATAATATTAAAATTCGAGTATTTTACTCTTATTAATTCGTCATAAAAACCCTTTTCAGTTGTTTTTATTTTTCCTGGTTGACATTTTCATGGAAACACCCATATGTATAATTTCGTTTTTTTCTAGTATAAATTATTTACTTCTACTTAGTACGGCTTTTAATCCCTAAGCGCGGCCGAAAGTCGCCTACGCAGAAAGAAGTTCTGCGCAAAAATACTTCCGCCCTTCTTTTCAGGCAACACAGAAAGGATAGTTCTACCTAGTAAGTCGCGTATGTTATCACCTGGTTTTGAAAGGATATTTTCCACACAGAAATTTCGAGGCTGCTTATTTTTTTCTCAAACATAGTAGCCTTTGGTTGAAACATAACCGTAATCTTTTTTTTCAGTAACTTCTATTTTTGATAGAT
>NW_023458569.1:3776455-3777527 GCF_013731165.1 Rhagoletis pomonella | reverse complement strand
ATGGAGGAAGCTCCGGCTACTGAAGAGTTGCATGATGACGAGTGCGGGCAGATATTTGAAACTACGCATGGCCGTACCCCCGATGGTCGTTATGTAGTGCAACTTTCTTTGCGGCGCAAGGTCCCAGAACTTGGTGACTCCTATGCATACCCTGCGCGACAATTCTATTGGCTCGAACGCCGTCTGATTGCGGATCCTAGTCTAAGGGAAAAATACGTGAGCTTTATGAGGGAATATGCGGAGCTTGATCATATGGAGCGAGTGGAGCCACCACACAATCATAGCGGTTGCTACTACATCCCACATCATGCGGTCGCTGTGAAGTTTCGAGTGGTGTCTAATGCTTCGGCGCCGACTACTACGGGCGTGTCCCTCAACGACATCCAGCTGGTGGGCCCAACGCTTCAAGACCCGCTGATCAATATACTTTTCCGCTTTCGGCGTTATCGAGTGGCGGTAACTGCGGACATTGAAAAGATGTTCCGGCAGGTCCTGGTTGCAACAGCGCATCGAGATTACCAGCGAATAATATGGCGCGAATACCCCTCGGACGAGCTTGCAGTATACCGGCTGAAAACCGTCACTTATGGCATGGCTTGTAGTCCATACGACGCAGTACGTGCATTGCAACAATGCGCGAATGACAATTACCACGCAGTTCCTGATGAGCACCAAGCGACTGAAGCCCGAGAAGCAATTTTGAATGCATTCTACGTCGATGATTTCTTGACAAGCTGCGAGGACGCTACCAAGGCCGTTGAGCTGGCCAATAATGTAGAGGCAGTTCTGGCTGCTGGGCAGTTTAAACTTCGGAAATGGAACTCAAATGACATTCAGGTATTGTTGTGTTTATCCAGTAATCCGTCTCTCCCTAGGTATGCATTCAATACGTCTGTGGCCCCGGTATTGGGTTTGAGATGGGACCCCGTGGCTGACCAGCTGTTCTTTCAAGTCGAGCTTAGCCAGTCCAGTCAGGCTCCTACGAAGCGACGCGTGCTCAGTGAAGTGTTCGGTTGTTTGATCCCACAGGGGTGTTATCCCCAGTTGTCATAACAGGGAAGATTTTTATCCA
>NW_023458569.1:3775248-3776355 GCF_013731165.1 Rhagoletis pomonella | reverse complement strand
TAGCATCCGCTGTGATTGTGTGGCGTCTCCACTGGCTCCATATGACCAAGTTCCGCATATTCCCACATAAAGGTCACGTATTTCTCCCTTAGAGTAGGATCAGCGATAATACGACGCTCGAGCCCGTATAAATGTCGCGCTGCATATGCATAGGAGTCACCAAGCTCTGGGGCGTCGCGCCGCAAAGGAAGTTGCACCATATAACGGCCATCGGGGGTACGGCAATGCGTAGTCTCAAATATCTGACGGCAATCGTCATCATGCAACTCTCCAATAGACGGAGCTTCCTCCATTTTAAAAAAGTTCCGGACCAGATCTTGCAGACGAACCTCTTCCTCACCGAGCAACGCGCTGAGTGTGAGCGACGACAAGTTCGATGTGGACGCCGATGTCACCGGGCCGAATACTACCCAACCAAGACGGGTACGCTGGGCGAAAGGTTCGTCTGGTTTTCCACCGATGACTTCGCCCTCTACAACTCTTCCCCATACGTTCGCGCCGATTAGAACGTCAACACTTCCAGGTGTACCAAACTCACTATCTGCAACGTAGTCCTTTCAAGTGTAGCCACTGGGTGACGTCAACATTCACTGCAGGAGTCCGCGAAGTGATAGACGGCAAAACCAGTGCTTCAATTTGTCGCAAACATAACACAATCCTATGACAACATGACCGTGCCTTCCTCTGCGCCGGCACCACCAGCACCGAAAGAGGAAACAGGGCAAATATCGACGAATTCAGGGTCATGACTAGCGGCACTGTGAGAGCCTGCGTTGCCCAATTCCCAGCTGTCACTCTCCTTGCAACAGCGCGCGCATATGCATATGGAGAAGCATCAGTTCAGCGTGTGGCTCGTATCTTGCGTGATCCTGGATCGCAGGTTAGTTTCGTCACGGATCGCTTGGCAAACTCTTTGAAATTATATCGACGTAAATGTAATGTGAAGGTGGAATGTGTTGGAGCTACAGTCAGCACCCGAGCCAAAGGCAGCATACGATCACTTTACGGTCAACAATTACAGAATTTGAGATGCAAATTGAAGCTCTGGTTTTGCCGTCCATCACTTCGCTGACTCCTGCAGTTAAGGTTGACGTCACCCAGTGGCCA
>NW_023458569.1:3773628-3775148 GCF_013731165.1 Rhagoletis pomonella | reverse complement strand
ATAACTTCGCCCTCTACAACTCTCCCCCACACATCCGCGCCGATTAGAACCTCAATACTTCCAGGTGTACCAAACTCACTATCTGCATAATGTAGTCCTTTCAAGTGTGGCCACTGGGTGACGTCAACCTTAACTGCAGGAGTCAGCGAAGTGATGGACGGCAAAACCAGTGCTTCAATTTGCATCTCAAATTCTGTAATTGTTGACCGATAAGTGATCGTTACGCTTCCTTTGGCTCGGGTGCTGACTGTAGCTCCAACACCTTCCACCTTCACATTACATTTACGTCGATATAATTTCAACGAGTTTGCCAAGCGATCCGTGACGAAACTAACCTGCGATCCAGGATCGCACAAGATACGAGCCACACGCTGAACTGATGCTTCTCCATATGCATATGCGCGCGCTGTTGCAAGGAGAGTGACAGCTGGGAATTGGGCAACGCAGGCTCTCGCAGGTACCGCTAGTCATGACCCTGAATTCGTCGATATTTGACCTGTTTCCTCTTTCGGTGCTGGTGATGCCGGCGCAGAGGAAGGCACGGTCATGTTGTCAGATTTGTCTCGGCATAGCATTGTGTTATGTTTGCGACCACAACTCCTGCAGCCACCGGACCGGCATTGTCTTGAGGAATGACCTGCTCGAAGACAATTATAGCAAAGCTTAAGATTTCTCACTACATCAAACCGTTGCTGTGTACTCATCGCTGTGAGGGTAGGGCACCTTATGATTCGATGCGCTCCACCGCAATGTGCACACTGTCCTGCTTCGGTGGCGACCACGTTTGATTTCACCGATCGTCGCGCCGACTGTGCAGTTGATGGATCCAGACATATGCTGTGAGCTCGCCTTTCAAGATACTTCATCAGGTCATCCAGTTTGGGTATTTCATTGGAATTGCACTTCATGCACCAGTCCCGCTTCGTCGCGTGTGGAAGTTTCGACACCACAATAGGCACAGCTAGTGCATCCCACTGGTTTACAGGGATTTCCATGACACGCAGAGCTCGTAGCGACTCATGTACTGTGTCGACGATGGGAAGTAAAGATCTAGATGTTTCTTCGGTAGCCGCTTTGAGGTTTAGGAACCGTGCCACATGTATCTCCGCAAGCTGCTGCCTATTATCGAAGCGTTCTTTCAGGGCCTTCCACACCTCCTTGTATCCGCCTGAATAGATACCTCCAACCAATGGTACTTTGCTCGCACTAACGGCCTGCCGCAATTTACCCAACTTGAACGCTTCCGGATAAGAAGCCCGATGCACGAGCGTTTCGAAGGCATCTTTGAACGCCAACCAATTACACATATCGCCGTCAAAAGTTGGAATCGCCAACGGGTATAGTTTCAAATCCAATGAAAACCCATCTAAATTCGAAGTGGGGCAGTTGGGTCCATTACCACTTACTATGGCCATAGGAGCCCCTCTGGATTACGCAACTAAGCGGTTAATTCTGCTGCATGCCTCGCCATATAACCGCTCGACGTTTTCCCACAACACATCGTGTGGACCAATCTCTTC
>NW_023458569.1:3763967-3773528 GCF_013731165.1 Rhagoletis pomonella | reverse complement strand
CTCACACAGTCACCACAGCACAACAACATAATAACACCACAGACCATACCACAGCCACGACAGACCACATAACACACACAACCGCACCACTACCCACACGCCGGCACCAACAACTCCTGGTTCCCCCTACAATCTTCACGGTATGTCAGACCAGGATATTCCGTAATGCGACATCAGTCAATTGCAACACCTGCCTTGGCTGGTGCCACTTTAGGGCATGCTCAGGTCTGCGTACCACGTGAGATTGGACTGGGAACTTCGAGGGCCCGTGTTGTGCTGCTCGGTCGCAGACCTCAACTGTGACGCCTCCTGCCACCACCACAGGGCGGCAACCATCACAGCAGCGCACACAGCCAACGGCGGTAAGAACACACACATCCCTTACACCCCACATCACGACACGTATCTCGAACCACATGAAGCTCCTTCAATTTAACTGCAACGGGCTACAGAGCAAGATTGAGGAGATAACCGCCTTCATGTGTCGGCAGGGTATATTGATAGCTGCGGTCCAAGAGACGAAGTTGCACAGCAATTCAACTTTGTTGAATTGTGCCGGGTACAACGTGCATCGTCGAGATCGCGAGCGAGATAACGGTGGTGGCTTAGCGTTCATCACGCACCACACCACGCAGTATCGTCTTATCGAAGCAGACATCGACCGCAGGGATACCACCCTAGAATGTCAGGGCATTGCTATCCGGTCAGGCGATGTTGAGATCGAAATATTTAATATATACATACCCCTGTCACCTGCTGCCGGGCAGGATATCACCCTGATATAGGTGCGCTCCTCAGAGGTGAAAACCGTACGGTAGTAGGTGACTTTAATGCGCACCACGATCTTTGGCACTCAAGCCTGTGAAACGATCGTAGGGGAACAGACTTGGCTGAGCAGATAGACGATTCGACATTCTGCACAATGAACGACGACGCACCCACCAGGATTATGGGTAACTGCAGCAGCTCGCCAGACATCACCATAGTCAGCGCTGGTCTGATAAACAGCATAACATGGCGACCTATGCTGACTTTAGCATCAGACCACCTACCCATAGTCATCTCGATAGATAAACCAACCGACTTTGCCTCCGCCAAACACCGGACCTATATCAACTTCTCTAAAGCTGATTGGAAGAGTTACACGGAGTTTACTGAAAACACCTTCACAGCGCTTCGCACACCAACCGATGTCCATCTCGGTGAACGTAAGTTCCGCAGGGCTGTCACTGCTGCAGCAGCTCGCTTCATACCGGCAGGATGTATAACGGACCCACGTCCAAACTTCCCTGCCGAAGCGGCTGTTCTAGCCGATGAGCGTGATGGCCTTCGTCAGGCCGATCCCGGAGATCCCCGCTTCAGAGATCTCAACGCGGAGATTCGGCAACTAGTAAACGTACATAAGCGGAAGAAGTGGGAGGAGCATCTGAAGACCTGTAACTTCACCTCTGGTGTGAGTAAACTTTGGTCAACCGTGAGGTCACTGTCCAATCCGACGAAGCACGACGACAGAGTCGAAATTTCCTTCGGCGACCATGCTTCGTCGGACCCGGAGCGATGCGCAAGCTATTTTAGCCGGCAGTTCATACTGCATCCTCCGGTGGACAAAGCCAAGCGTCGAGTGACCAGAAGGCTGCACAAACTGCCAACAACCTGTGCCCCCTTGCTTTCACTTGCGGTTCAAGTGGCCATCAGGAAGGCGAAAGCCTCCAAAGCCATGGGTCCCGACGGAATATTCATGCTGATGCTGAAAAACTTGGGCCCTGCGGGATAGCGTACCTAACGGAGGTCCTCAATTTGTCATCTGGAAGGTGGGGAGAGTGGTCCCACTGCTCAAACCGGGGAAACCTGCCAACATAGGATATTCTTATCGTCCGATAACACTCCTTTCCCCGGTAGCGAAGACACTCGAGGCCTTGCTACTCCCGTATTTCACAAACCACTTGACCCCAGCGAAGCATCAGCATGGTTTCCGTAAAGTGCACAGTACAACAACAGCACTTAACGCCATAAACACTCAGATAACTCGTGCCCTTAACCGAAACCGTCCTTGTGAGAGAACGATTCTAGTAGCGTTGGACTTGTGAAAGGCGTTTGACACCGTCTGCCATTCCACGCTACTAGAAGATATTGAGGCTTCCTCTCTCCCACAGTGGCTCAAACGGTGGTCGGCAAATTATCTGAGTGGCCGACACTCGTCGGTAATGTTTAGAGACAAATCGAGTAAACTCAGAAAAATAAAACAGGGGGTTCCACAGGGTGGTGTCCTTTCCCCGCTACTGTTTAACTTTTACATTTCAAAGCTCCCTCAACCACCAGAGGGAGTCTCGATTGTCTCTTACGCCGACGATTGCTCGATCATGGCGACTGGGAATGGAATTGATGACCTGTGTTCGAAAGTAAACGGGTATCTCTCCGAACTTTCTCGCTTCTTCACTGCAAAGTGTCTAGCCCTCTCCCCTACGAAATCATCTGCGACCCTGTTCACAACCTGGACGAAGGAGGTCGATGACACACCAATTCCGACGGTGAATAACCCCAAAATACTCGGAGTAACATTCGACAGCCTGCTCTCCTTCTCTGCGCACGCAACCGCTATTGTTAATAAAGTACAGAGCCGCAACAAGGTCCTTAAGTCGCTAGCCGCCAGTGCTTGGGGCAAAGACAAAGAAACGTTGCTGGCAACATACAAGGCAATAGGCCGGCCGGTTTTAAACTACGCAGCGCCAGTGTGGTCGCCGGGGACGCTGTGGACGAAGCTACAGACTGTACAGAACACCGCACCCAGGACAGCGACAGGATGCCTCCTGATGTCGCCCGAACATCATCTCCACGACGAGGCACAAATGCTCCCCATAAAGGAGCACAACATAATGCTCTGCAAGCAGTTCCTGATCGGGAGCCACTGAAGTGGCCACCCAAACAGACAGCTGTTTGCAGAGCAGGCCGCGCCTAGGCACGTCAGGAGGTATCTATATGAACTGACGGACGAAGTCCAGAGGTTCATCAAGCAACCTCTGGACCCGTCAGCTTACCGACTGGCCCTGAACGGCATTCACAGGGAGTCAGTCTCGAGTTATGTAGACTCTAGACCTGTGAATGCCGGTCTAGGCATACCGCTCCCAGACATAGACGAGACGGAGCTTCATCTGCCTCGGGAGACACGAACGACAGTAGCCCAACTCCGCTCTGGCTACTGCAGCAGATTAAACTCCTACCTGAGTAGATTGAATGAGGATGTGCCAAATGAATGTCCGGCATGCGGAGAGAGCCCACATGACTCGAAACATCTCTTCGCATGCCCGGAAAACCCGACAACCCTAACGGCTTTGTCCTTGTGGACCAACCCAATAGAAACTGCACGCTTCCTAGGGCTGCCGTTAGTGGAACTTGACGACAACGACTAAAATACCAACCGATCTGGGCGGGGTTGTTGTAGCCGCTACAACAACAACAACGGCAAAACCAGTGCTTCAATTTGCATCTAAAATTCTGTAATTTTTGACCCTAAAGTGATCGTTACGCTGCCTTTGGCTGGGGTGCTGACTGTAGCTCCAACACCTCAACCTTCACATTACATTTACGTCGATATAATTTCAAAGAGTTTGCCAAGCGATCCGTGACGAAACTAATCTGCGATCCAGGATCGCACATGATACAAGCCACACGCTGAACTGATGCATCTCCATATGCATATGCGCGCGCTGTTGCAAGGAGAGTGACAGCTGGGAATTGGGCAACGCAGGGTCTCGCAGGTACCGCTAATCATGACCCTGAATTCGTCTATATTTGACCTGTTTCCTCTTTCAGTGCTGGTGGTGCCGGCGCAGAGGAAGGCACGGTCATGTTGTCGGATTTGTATCGGCATAGGATTGTTATGTTTGCGACCACAACTCCTGCAGCCACCGATGGCCATTGTCTTGAGGAATGACCTGCTCGAAGACAATTATAGCAAAGCTTAAGATTCCTCACTGCATAAAACCGTTGCTGTGTACTCATCGCTGTGAGGGTAGGGCACCACCGCAATGTGCACACTGTCCTGCTTCGGTGGCCACCACGTTTGATTTCACCGATCGTCGCGCCGACTGTGCAGTGGATGGATCCGGACATATGCTGTGAGCTCGCCTTTCAAGATACTTCATCAGGTCATCCAGTTTGGGTATTTCATTGGAAATGCACTTCATGCACCAGTCACGCTTCGTCGCGTGTGGAAGTTCCGACACCACAATAGGCACAGCTAGTGCATCCCACTGGTTTACAGGGATTTCCATGACACGCAGAGCTCGTAGCGACTCATGCAATGTGTCGACGATGGCAAGTAAAGCTCTAGATGTTTCTTCGGTAGCCGCTTTGAGGTTTAGGAAACGTGCCACATGTATCTCCGCAAGCTGCTTCCTATTATCGAAGCGTTCTTTCAGGGCATTCCACACCTCCTCGTATCCGCCTGAATAGATACCTCCAACCAATGGTACTTTGCTCGCACTAACGGCCTGCCGCAATTTACCCAACTTGAACGCTTCCGGATAAGAAGACCGATGCACGATCGTTTCGAAGACATCTTTGAACGCCAACCAATTACACATATCGCCGTCAAAAGTTGGAATCGCCAACGGGTCTAGTTTCAAATCCAATGAAAACCCATCTAAATTCGAAGTGGGGCAGTTGGGTGCACTACCACTTACTATGGCCATAGGAGCCCCTCTGGATGACGCAACTAAGCGGTTAATTCTGCCGCATTCCTCGCCATACAACCGCTCGACGTTTTCCCACAACACATCGTGTGGACCAATCTCTTCTCCTGACGCTGTTCCCACAAGATGGTTGTGATTATCCACAAATCTCACAAAATGCGACTCGAGTGATCTCAACTCCTGCTCGAGCTGGAACACATCCCAGGTCTTGATGGTGGCTTCGGAAACACGCGCATGTATGCGCTTAATCGCTTTCACGCCAGATGAACGCAAATTCAGTTCCGTCATACCGTGCTTGTACACAACTTACTTCTTCTTTTTTGTCCTCACAGGAGGCACCAAAATATTAGAGATTAAAAGGACTGCAACTCCGTTTTATGTGATGTGTGCTACTCGCACGTTTATTTCAATGAAATAGAAAGAAGCTATATTCTTAGTTCTGCTTTTAAACAAAATTCCTTGAGGGTAGAATACCGTATTTCGTGAAAATAGAAAATAACACGATGTCAGATTACTCGACTATCGATTGTTTAGGGCTGCCAACTAAAGCATGTACAAATGTTATGGTCACTTTACACCAGGTATATGTATACAACTTAAATAGTAGGTTTAACTAGCGCAATCCACAACAGTGTTTACAATTAAGTCACATTTATTTATTTCACGCACGTTTAGATGATAAAATCGATGCAATTTGCATCAACATATTTGGTGAATTTCGCAACTTAAACAACAAATTCCTTAAAACTATAAGAGTGCGCGGGTCGGGGTCTTCACTTTTAGAATTAAAATACCGCCCCTAAGACCCCCCAAATTTTTCTTTTATTTTTTAATCTATTTATTTTTGAGAATAGTTAAAAAATATCAAAATCTTTGTCTTCCATTTTCTTATCATTAGCAACCTTTTTCTTGTATTCATATTTTAATTTGGTCAGCCAATGGGCAATAAATTCCAACTGGCGTATTAAAGAAGATAAAATATGACTTATACTAGGTTCACATATAAGTAGATCACCCTCATTTTCGAGCTTAACACCCTAATCTGTAATTATAACAAGAGATTAGCCATATAAAATTCGTCCCTTGTTAATCTGTAATTATAAAATAATCTCAGATTTAACCGATGACTTTTCGGTGTCCATCCTAGTTTTTATCGATTGTTTTTGCGAATGTAAAAGTAAACAAAAATGAACGCTAGCAAGTAAAAGAGGTTTGTAAAGGTATTTTTAATAAAATGTTAAGTTAAAATATATTTATATTGCTTATTATAGCAGAAAAACGTGATCACGGCGGCACAGAGAAGAAACATAATTTTCCTTGAGATGTGAGAATATCAAGCACAACAAATTTGACGGCTAATAATCAGAGATTTGCCTGTGTAAACGGGGTGATTAAAAAACGAGCTTTGATTGAGATAATATTGATATGTGAACATAGTTTTAGAGCTGGAAGACTATCGATGGTCGTGGTCGTGGCCATCTATAGTTTCGATAGTGGATAATCAAAACCATCGCTGCTATCGAAAATGTCGACACTATCGATAGTTTTGATTAAAACAGTCCAAAAATTAAACATAGCAACTTTTATTGAAAATGAGATCAGAATGGCTAAAGGGCCATTTACATAAGACTTTCCTCGCTTTGCTTGAGAGTTCACACTTTGACAACAAAGCGTGAAACGCGGAAGGTATGCTAGAATAAACGCTTTGAAAGCTTTTGCGTTCTCCTTTTCCTACATATTTTTTATCTGTAAAATAGATAACATATAATAATATGCATTAATAATAGCATTGTCGGCCGCTGTGATGTAGTGGTAAGCAGTACGCGCTTCCACTCCGCAACGCCTGGGTTCAAAGCCTGGTCAAACATCGCAAAAAAATATAGAAAAAAGGTTTTTTCTTAACAGCGGTCGTCCCTCGGCAGGCAATAGCAAACCTCCGAGTGTATTTCTGCCATGAAAAACAGCTTCTCATAAAAATACAATCGCCGTTCGGAGTCGGCGTAAAACTGTAGGTCCCTCCGCTTTGTGTGACAACATCAAGGCGCACGCCACAATTCGGAGGAGAAGCTCGGCCAATCTATTATTATAAATAGCAATAAAAATTCCTATTTACCCTATTTTTGTCATTAAATGCAAATGCAAGCGCACGAGGAAAGATACATGTAGACAGCTGATTTCCAAAGCGGGCAAAAGTTGAAAGTTGCCCAATATTTTGCTTTGTTTTGCTTCAAACGTTTTTTATGCGAGCATACTCATCGCTACATCGATCTTATATGTCAAAGCAAAGAACTATCAAGCAAAGCGAAGAAAGTTGTATGTGAATCTGCCTTAAGATATGACGACCTTTTTTTTAAGAAAAAAAGTTTATCAACGATTTTTAGCTTCAAGTAGCATCTGCGTTTTGAAATATGTATGTTACGGAATAATATATGTATGAGTGAAAACTATCGATATATATCATAAAAACGTACGAAAGAAAAGGAACACATACGTTTATAAATAAACATGTACACGACACATTTACAAAAACGGCACTCAAGTACACAATACATTGACAAAAACGGTACCAGACTGTCTCGCTTTGATTTCGGAATGCTTACACATTGAGATGTTAGCTTACTACCAATATAGAAGTATTACATATATGATGTGCTGAGTTAATACTTTTAATTATCCAATACTCTCGATACTCGGTACCGAAACATTTAGGTTTCGAATAAAAGCGTACATATTCCAAAAATATGGAAAAAACGCCTATCAAAACCCGAATTTTAAAGCCAATAGAGCTTTTTATACTGATTCATATGAAAGATGTATATATGACGGTTCGAGGCCAAAGTGCAGAGAAACTCTTACTTGTTTGAAGCATTTTTGTTCCAGCTGAATCGGACGATATCATTTTTGTAAGCCTGTGGCAGATTTTTTCTAAACTATAAATGCATATAATGGCGAAGGTTTAATGTAAAGAATCTGTATCGGGTACCGATAAGAAAGTATTAGGTATCGAAACCTTTTTTAAGTATTGGGTACCGACAATTCAGCACATCACTAGACAGCAGTTTTATTTGCCGCTCTCAGTTGTCAGCTCTAAGGTGACGTCACGCCAAAATTACTCTCACGAATTCTGCTGCAATCGGCGCAATCTTGTATTCTATCATTCTTGGACGAATAATGCGAACAGCGAGAGAAAAGAATGAGCGATAAACTTCAGAACGTTCTATAGTTGCCATCACTGCGAGCGCAGGTATATAAGGCCGCCGCTACAGCGAAGTGAGTTAGTTGAAAGTGAGCAAGCTACCAGACAAGTCAGTTGCGAATAAGCAAGCTATAAGTTCAGTTGTGTTAGCAAGTTTTGGAAAGTGATTTAATTGCCTTAACAAATATTGTTGTTACTGCATAAACAAGTATTGTAAGGTGTTTGTTGTACAATAACGTTAATTATACTGTAATTTGGCATGATCCAACTACACAAGATCTGACAACATGAAGCAAAAGAAAAAAGTTATTTTCTGGCTGACGTTTGTAATTTCGGCGCCATGTTATTGGGAAAATTTTAGTTTGGCATCCCCCGCGTACAAAAAAAAAGGTGTCTATGGGGGGGTAGGGGGTGTTCTCCTGATTGCAAATATATATACTTTTAGCCGCAGGAGGCTTATAGTTTTTATGTTATTTGTTGTTAAAATTTGTAAATTGAACTAACCTCTCGGCGCTATTTCAAACAATAAACACTATATTTATGTAGACACTTCGGCAAAATAGTTACATTAAAACCCCGCACAATGAAATGTAAAAATCTTTTACATTTATGATGTATTTTTAGTAAATTAAGTAAGTTTTAATAATTATCACGCAGTTATATATGTATACGCACATTGTGAATACAGAACCGTTGATTCAACCATGGTTTCACACTGACATTAGAAGAGTGCAGCCACATCTAAGAAAATAACAATAAAAGAGAATAGTTTTTATCGTACCCATTTTCCTGCTCAGCGTTGAATTAGTAGTAAAGGAGGGTATGGGGTTAAATACCCCCAATATATAAAAAAAAAACTGACAAGCGCCGCAGGCGAAAATTTTTAATAAAAAATCGCGCGATTATTTATTAAAAATTTTCATTATTTATCAAGTATTGATTTTTATGGAAAAAGCGCAGCAGGCGAAAATTTGTAATAAAAAATCGCGCGAATTTTTATTAAAATTTTTTATTATTTATCGAAGTATTGATTTTTATGGAAAAAACGCTGCAGACGAAAATTTTTAATAAAAAATCGCGCGGTTTTTTATTAAAAATTTTCATTATTTATCGAAGTACTAATTTTTATGGAAAAAGCGCCGCAGGCGAAAATTTGTAATAAAAAATCGCGCGATTTTTTATTACAAATTTTCATTATTTATCAAATTAACGATGTACGTTTTCTACATTTGTGTACTTTGAACTACAATAACACCAGTAAATATTATTTCCACCCGAAAAAAATAATACCGTTATGATCAGGAGTAAGACCCCTATCGATCCTAATATTATTATTTTTAATAAGAGCAATATATGTACGTATTGTACACTTGTACTATACACACTTATTTGTGTATTTTTTTAACGTATGGTAGCATACATTTTGTGTTACTGTCAGCCATTGTTATTTCTGCTTGTTTTTTTTTCTCTCGTTGTTCGCAGTATTCATCCACTTTACGTTTCTCACTGTCAACATTCTACGTCATTCCTCGAACATTCTGCCATTTTCTATTTGTTTTCTTCGCGTTACCACAGTATTCGCCACACTGCCCTCCACCTAAGGAGCGGCTGAGCGACGCCATACAGAAATTCCGCTCATCGTGTGGCCATTTCAATAGTATTTCCTATTTTTTT
>NW_023458569.1:3761937-3763867 GCF_013731165.1 Rhagoletis pomonella | reverse complement strand
CAACAAGGGATTGCTTTCTTCTTCTTTCTCTGTCCTTCGTAAATGCAACCTTTTGTAAGGGAGTGTCAAACCGCTTCTGTCAATAATTATCTAGCCTTTTATTATTGAATCATGCTTTCAAACCAACGCCAGCGAAGGTTTTGGCTGCATTTCTTTATTCATTCTGAACGTTTGGAATAAACTTTTTTGTTTATTTATTCTTTAGAACGTTCCTGATGATATGTTGACGTATATTTCAACCGTATTCTGTTTATTCCGGCTGTGAAATGGGATTATCCGGAATGTATAAAGAAACGCAGCCTTTATGTGGACCGGCCTTTACCGGACGTCTTCACATGCTTGAAAAGCTTGCTTGCGGTCTGCTTTTTTCTCTCGCAAGCGAGATAGAGTTTTGTTGACTGGGCATTTGACAGCATACTCTTTCATTTGTAAAATGTCGCCAAACAAGAAGGTTCAAGCCTTGCAGACTCTTAAAAGTTTGAGAAAATTAAAAAATCTGCATAAAGAGAGAAAAAGATGCTAGAAACGGAAAATAAACGATTTTGCTACTCTAAAGAATTCTGCGAAATGAGAACATAGCTGTCAAACAACAAAAATGACAGTTGAAAGCAAGCGTGAGCTCGAATACCGCTCGGTATGCGAGAAAAAGCATGCGTCGTTACGCAAGCGAGATTTTCCAGCACGTGAAGACGGCCGGTTACGCGTATCTAAATATGTTTGAAAAATAAGATAATCGAGTTCTCAAAACTGATTCCGAATGGGCTCTTTCACCCTGGATGAATGTATTTGTAACCTTGCACTTGAAATTTGTCTAGCGGCATTTTTTTTAGTCGCACATGTGTTAGTGCGCTGCGGCAGAACAGCCACTTTAATTTTTCAGAAACTTTAATTCACCGCAGTGCCTCTATCGACCACAAACATTCTGGTGGCAGATTGGCAGAAATGTTCCTATACTATCGATAGTGACATCGATAGTCTTCCAGCTCTAATATTACTTCTACTTCGATAAATATTGTGGCGAATACTACGGCAACGAGAAGCGAACAACTAGCAAATGACAGAATGTTCGAGGAATGCGTAGAATGTTCGACAGTGAGAAACGTCAAGTGGACGAATACCACGGTGGAGAGAATACAGAAGGTGGCGCCGATGGCAACACCGCTAATCGGCTCTGAGAGAATTTGACAGGATCAGCTGTTTTGCTGGCGTCACAGTCGAGATGACAGCAGTAGTGATGTGCTGAGTCAATACTTTTAATTATCCAATACTCTCGATACTCGGTACCGAAACATTTAAGTTTCGAATATAAGCGCACATATTCCAAAAATATGGAAAAAACGCCTATCAAAACCCGAATGTTAAAGCCAATAGAGCTTTTTATACTGATTCATATGAAAGATGCAGAGAAACTCTTACTTGTTTGAAGCATTTTTGTTCCAGCTGAATCGGACGATATCATTTTTATAGGCCTGGGGCAGATTCTGTAACAAGTTAGCGACAATTTTCGAATAGGTATCGGTTTTGTTGACGTATGATATGAAATATTTTTACGTCAACAAGTGCGATATCGATCCGAAACTTGTCGCTAACTGGTTACGGAATCTCCCTCCTGGAAGGCTTCTTCATCCGTCAAAGTATTTTTTTAACCTTGGACCGACTAAGGTTAAAACTGATAAAATAATATTTCTCTGTTGCGATAAGCTCAAGTGTTTTAGCCGATACCATATAAATTAGTAATGAAGGTTTTTTTCTAAACTATAAATGCATATAATGGCGAAGGTTTAATGTAAAGAATCTGTATCGGGTACCGATAAGAAAGTATTAGGTACCGAAACCTTTTTTAAGTATTGGGTACCGACAATTCAGCAAATCTCTAGACAGCAGTTTCATTTGCCGCTCTCAGTTGTCAACTCTACGGTGACGTCATGCC
>NW_023458569.1:3757873-3761927 GCF_013731165.1 Rhagoletis pomonella | reverse complement strand
AAAAAAGTAATTTTCTGGCTGACGGTTGTAATTTCGGCGCCATGTTATTTTCTGTGAAAAGTAAACAAAGAATATGAAGACGAAGCATAAAGAAAAAATGCAAGCAATGTTGTGCACATGTTTGCGCGAACCAATTTATTATTTTTGTGCGTGTTTTTGCATCCAATTACCGCGCACTTCATATTAATTACATTTGCACAAAAGATCACTTAAAAGTCACTGAAATAAACCACCGATAAAATATACATAAAGAAAGAAACAAAACAGAAATAGCAAACTTCAAAATTACGTACGTCACACACTTTTTTCTCTATTGCTATTACAAATGGCTGCTTCTCAACCGGTCAGATCTATTCTAATTGGTTCATGGTAATTTGGTCATCGTGAGCGTTTATTTAACAATCCAGCGATTCGAACCGAAACTTTTGGTAAATCCAAGAATGAAAGAATACAAGATTGCGCCGTCCTGGCCGTTGACATTTGTATACCACAAGTAAACAAAGAATAGAGCGAAAATAAGAACGAATTGAAATTGCCAAAACAGTTCACTTTACAGCGAAAAACGTGTTTTAATTTTGCTAAATGCGAAAATATTGCATTTTCACATAATCTATTAGAAAATAGTGAACGTTAGTGCACTCGATTGCTTTGCAATCGAAGCTGCTGCAGCAAATGTTTTAGTGCACTCCATTGCTTTGCAATTAAGGCTGATACAGCAAACTGCGGCAGCATCTCAGCGGCATTATTTAGTTAACTTGCTAAAGGAGGATGCTTGGAGCAGAAGCGAAGTGATTGTGACGAAATTCTGTCAATATAATAATAAAGATACATTTCGAGAACGGCTTTACCGTGCCATATGTACACAAAACGTTATGGCAGCGAGGACAAGAAGCAGATTTACCAGATGGAGTCGGGGAATCGCTACCAAAAATCCAACGTGCTTCTACAGGAATTCGCCTCAGATATCGAGAGGTTGGCCCACTTGGCAATTGGGGACGTATCTGGTGAGCACCTCGAAAAGGTAAAAATCCAGAGGTTCATCAACGGAATGAGGGACATGCATACCAAGCGAGAGACGTATGCGGATCCAAAGCCAACATTTGCTGAAACTGATTCGTATGCTCAGACACGTGAAACGGCGGCGCTCCAAATTAGGCCAACCTACAAAGCACATCGAGTAGATGCCGATGGCAGGAAAAATACAACCGAGAGCAGGGATGGGGCTGAAAAATGCTTTAGTTGCGGAAAACCAGGCCTTTTCGCACGCGAATGTAAAACGGGTTCGAACAGGTGTAACTACGTAAACGCAGGGCTGAGAAAGACGAGCCCAACTCGGATCAGTCGTTAAACTAGAACGAGCCAGCAGGAAGGGGCGCGTGTTGGCTCCAGCAGTTGAAGGCCCATAATCTCAGTATGACAAATTGGCCGGAAAGAGAGCAATCTCACTGTTGGTGGATGTGTGAATGGGCAGGAGCAAGTGCTGACAGTGGATACTGAAGCGTGACATTCCATTATTCGACCTAATGTGGCTACTTTTTATGTTAAGCCACTACCTGGAGCAAAGCTGCAAACTGCAACTGGTGAGCGCACCCAAGTGTTAGGAGAAGTACTATGCGAGGTAATAATCGACGGTGTGGCCTCGTACACCAAGTTTATAGTTGCAGACATTGTGGATGAAGTCATCAGCGGCGTGGACTTCCAACTTAGCCAAGGCAAGAAGATTGACCTGCAGGGAATAATCCTGACATATCGCGACAGGGAAGTGCCACTTAGTCTGCCAGTACTGAAGCAGACGGTTAGTCTTAGAGGAAGTGGTTGGCAGAGGTTGGCAGTGATGGAGATGGAGTTGTTCCAACAGGAGAAGGAAGCGGTTAAGCTGTACAGTGAAAGCATACCTGTTCCGCCAACCAAGAGAAAAAGAGGAAGTCGCCACAAGGAAGTGATCATGGCAAGCCAGGCAGGGTTTCCGGCAGGAATAGAGCCACTGAACCACATTGCAATGGTGATACGCCGGTAGCCGGAAATGGAGGCGGCTGTGAAAGCAGAAGGCACGCTTCGATGTATCCAGGAAAAGGTCGTGCTTTGCAAAGGAAGCAAAGATAAGCACAAAAGCCGGAGACCAAGGTTGGGGTTACATATGTCCGGTCAATGAAGTTGACGCCGGCGGAAGAGCGATATGCGGAAACACTGGGCAAGGTTCAGCGTGAGGGAGCGGATTTAGCAAGATGTGCTAAAGGCAGTGCAGCACGAAGGCAGGAAGCCTGGTTCTCATGGACAGAGGATGCGGTATTGATCTCGCAAAAAGGGTGCCCACGAGAAGAGACATGGTCTGGTCACCACCAGTGGCCGGCAGAAGCACGACCATGTCAGATGGTGCACCCCCGGAGATAAGCTGGAAGCAATGTCCAGTAACGCATCGAGCCGAGAGGAGCTACAGGAAGGCGGTTTTTGTTGTTAATGTACATGCCACGGCGGAAGAAAAGCTTCCTCTCCAAACAACGACGTGGCTGGAAAGTTCCGTATAAGATTGACAAACGGCTGAAGGACGCAGTACGTCAAATCCAGACAGTTGAAAGACCGTGAACCAAGATGAAGGTGGTCCACGTGAAAGACTTGCAGCGTTTGGAACAGCAAGTGTGTCAGATCGGGACGCAGTGCATCGAATCCAGACAGTTGGGAGACCGAGAACCAAGATGAAGGTGGTCCACTTGGAAAGACATGCAGCGTTAGCGGTATAGGGACGAGGGATGAGCGGCTTAAAATAACAAAATAGGAAATACTATTGAAATGGCCACACGATGAGCGGAATTTCTGTATGGCGTCGCTCAGCCGCTCGCTGGCCACCGCTCAGCCGCTCATTGCGTGGCCTCGGCCTTAGGTGGAGGGCAGTGTGGCGAATACTGTGGTAACGCGAAGCAAACAACTAGAAAATGGCAGAATGTTCGAGGAATGACGTAGAATGTTCGACAGTGAGAAACGTAAAGTGGATGAATACTACGAACAACGAGAGAAAAAAAATTAGAGCGATAAACTTCAGAGCGTTCTAGAGGTGCCATGAGTGCGAGCGCAGGTATATAAGGCTCCGTACACCGAAGTGAGTTAGTTGAAAGTGAGCAAGCTACCAGACAAGTCAGTTGCGAATAAGCAAGCTATAAGTTCAGTTGTGTTAGCAAGTTTTGTAAAGTGTTTTAATTGCCTTAACAAGTATTCTTATTAGTTGTTATTGCATAAACAAGTATTGCTAAGTGTTTGTTGTATTTAACAATCCAGCGAAACGAACCGGAGAATTTTGGTAAATCCCAAGACCGATAGAATGCATCGCAGATTTGCCGGTGGAGAGAGCTGATAGAGATCTATCAGTATGTATATGTTCTGCATATGTATATGTATATGTACCCTGCAGCGAAACCCTAAACTAGTCAGGAAAAATACTAGTTTACAACTAGAATTTCCTGGCTGAAACCGAACTAGTTCGAAAATGACCAGACTTGTACCCTTGACAGTACGATTTATTCATGCCCTGTTTTACTTGACAGTTTAATACAATAAAGTACACAAAATATTATAACGTTTATTTGGTTATATTGTAAACCATTAAAGCGAGTACGTATTAAATTATACCAAACCTTTTTTGTATTAGTGAAAAAGTGTGCAAGTATTGCTATTGTCATGACAGTATTGTCCGGTGTAAGCCCTAACGGCGCGTTTACATTGAACCATGCTGTCAAGACAATGAAGATATACGTAATAGTTGTCAAAAACGCAGGCATGGAAAAGTATGCATGTTTCAGTGAAAAAGTGTGCATGTATTGCTACTGTCATGACAGTATTGTCCGGTGTAAGCCCTTAGTAAGTAAGTTAAAGAAAAAAGTGTAAATAAGGTATAACAAGTTTTGAAAAATATTCGATTCTCGAATCTTATTTAATCCTTACGATTCTTGTAATCGAATAATAGACGGCGAAATTTGATTCTAATCGATTCTTAATTTCAATCTTTCTTTCACTTGAAAAATCTATAAAAACGTCCAATTAGGTCTGTGGTCTGCAGACAAAC
>NW_023458569.1:3757331-3757773 GCF_013731165.1 Rhagoletis pomonella | reverse complement strand
TAGTTTAACGACTGATCCGAGTTGGGCTCGTCTTTCTCAGCCCTGCGTTTACGTAGTGCTGAACTGTTACACCTGTTCGAACCCGTTTTACATTCGCGTGCGAAAAGGCCTGGTTTTCCGCAACTAAAGCATTTTTCAGCCCCTTCCCTGCTCTCGGTTGCACCAGGAGTATTTTTTCCTGCCATCGGCATCTACTCGATATGCTTTGTAGGTTGTCCTAATTAGGAGCGCCGCCGTTTCACGTGGCTGAGCATACGAAACAGTTTCAGAAAATGTTGGCTTTGGATCCGCATACGTCTCTCGCTTGGTATGCATGTCCCTCATTCCGTTGATGAACCTCTGGATTTTTACCTTTTCGAGGTGCTCACCAGATGCGTCCCCAATTGCCAAGTGGTCCAACCTCTCGATATCTGAGGCGAATTCCTGTAGAGTCACGTTGGAT
>NW_023458569.1:3756520-3757231 GCF_013731165.1 Rhagoletis pomonella | reverse complement strand
GTGTTTTAATTTTGCTAAATGCGAAAATATTGCATTTTCACATAATCTATTAGAGAATAGTGAACGTTAGTGCACTCGATTGCTTTGCAATCGAAGCTGCTGCAGCAAATGTTTTAGTGCACTCCATTGCTTTGCAATTAAGGCTGATGCAGAAAACTGCGGCAGCATCTCAGCGGGATTATTTAGTTAACTTGCCAAAGGAGGATGCTTGGAGCAGAAGCGAAGTGATTGTGACGAAATGCTGTCAATAAAATAATAAAGATACATTTCGAGAACGGCTTTACCGTGCCATATGTATACAAAATGCAGCGATTCGTCGCAGCGCTACACTTGCATCTACGCATCTCGCATCTTGACGGCTGTCGAAATTTAGCACACGGCACTTCATTCTATTAGTTTTTACGCCGTCTTCAACTCAAAAACCACTCACAAATTGCAAATTAACACAATTTAAACTGATTTTTCACTTATAATTAAAATTCTCTTTGTCGCTGATTTGTAAACAAAGGTTTATTTACAAGTTACTACAACTGTCAAAATCGACAAAACCAAAGTAGCGGTACCACTGACGGCGCCACCTTTGTTCGCTGCACCGTGGGTAAATCCGTAACTTAAGCAAGGATAATCTCAACGATTGGTAGCTTTCATCACAGCTGGCCGTGGAAAAACGTTATGGCAGCGAGGACAAGAAGCAGATTTACCAGATGGAGT
>NW_023458569.1:3751103-3756420 GCF_013731165.1 Rhagoletis pomonella | reverse complement strand
ACTCCATCTGGTAAATCTGCTTCTTGTCCTCGCTGCCATAACGTTTTGTATACATATGGCACGGTAAAGCCGTTCTCGAAATTTATTTTTATTATTATATTGACAGCATTTCGTCACAATCACTTCGCTTCTGCTCCAAGCATCCTCCTTTAGCAAGTTAACTAAATAATGCCGCTGAGATGCTGCCGCAGTTTGCTGCATCAGCCTTAATTGCAAAGCAATGGAGTGCACTAAAACATTTGCTGCAGCAGCTTCGATTGCAAAGCAATCGAGTGCACTAACGTTCACTATTTTCTAATAGATTATGTGAAAATGCATTATTTTCGCATTTAGCAAAATTAAAACACGTTTTTCGCTGTAAAGTGAACTGTTTTGGCAGTTTCAATTCGTTCTTCTTTTCGCTCTATTCTTTGTTTACTTGTGGTATACAAATGTCAACGGCCAGGACGGCGCAATCTTGTATTCTATTGTGGCGAATACTGCGGCAACACAAAGCGAACAACGAGAAATAGGCAGAATGTTCGAAGAATGACGTAGAATGTTCCACAAAGAGAAACGTCAAGTTGGATGAACACTGCGAACAGCGAGAGAAAGAGAATGAGCGATAAACTTCAGAATGTTCTAGAGTTGCCATAAGTGCCAGCGCAGGTATATAAGGGCGCCGCCACCGCGAGGTGAGTTAGTTGCAAGTCAGCAAGCTGCAAGTAAAGTGAGCAGAGAAGTGAGTTGCGAATAAGCAAGCTATAAGTTTAATTGTGTTAACAAGTTTAGTAAAGCGTTGTTATTGCTTTAACAAGTATTGTAAAGTGTTTCTACTGTATTAGCGAATATTGTAAATTGATTGTTGTACAATAAAGTTAATTGTACTATAATTTGGTCATCGTTAGCATTTAATTAACAATCCAGAGATACGAACCGAGAGATTTGGGAAATCCCTCAAGGTTTCGAGGATAATCGTAACAATTGGTGTCAGAAGTGGGGTTGTTAAATAAATCCCGAAGGATAAACTTTTGAAAATGGCAAAAATTCAGGACTTAAAGATTGAGGAACTCAAACAGGAGTTGGAGAAGCAAAATTTAGCAACCTCCGGAAGAAAAGTGGAGTTACTATCACGGCTGCGAGCGGCTATGGAAGCAGAAGGCATCGACGTGGACAAATACGACTTCCAGGGTAAACTTGACGATGCATCCGCAAAGGATGAACAGAAGGATGAGGCCGCTTGTTCGTCGAAGGATATGCAGCAGACATCCGGGAAGGTTGAAGAACAGCAAAAGTCTCCAAGTTCATCAACATCTATGGACATGAACACGTTATTGGCTGCCATGTCACAGATGTCATCACAGCTGTCGTCACAGACGCAAGCACAGGATACACGCATGTCAAAGATGTCCTCACAGATTTCATCCCAGCTGCATGTGCAGGAAACACGCATATCATCGCAGCTAGATGAAAAGATTACTCAGCTACAAGAGAATTTATTCAAAAATAACGCGGAACTGAGAGAGAGACAGGATAAGATCGAGGAACGACAAGATAAAATTGAAGCGCTTATTAAGGAAAAACAGGAGAAAGTCGAAGCTAAGGTGGATGAGCTTGAAGATCGTCTCCGGGGTTTGCAGTTGAATCGTCCAGCTACTTCGACGAACGCTCCCAAGGTAAAAACCCCATCACTGGAGCATGGAGGATAAATCCGCTGCACTGTTCGTTGCATTAAAAGGACCTGCAGCGGAAATCTTGCAGACTATTCCTGATTGTGAAAGGAACAGTTACGATGCGTTAATGGGTGCAGTGGAAAGACGTTATGGTAGCGAGCACAGGAGACAGATATACCAGATGGAGCTGGAGAATCGCTGCCAGAAATCCAACGAGACTCTACAGGAATTCGCCTCCGAGGTTGAAAGGTTGGCTCATTTGGCAATTGGAGATGCATCTGGTGAGCACCTCGAAAGAGTAAAAATCCAGAGGTTCATCAACGGAATGCGGGACGTGTATACCAAACGCGAGACGTATGCAAATCCAAAGCCAACATTTGCTGAAACGGTCTCGTATGCTCAGACACGTGAAACGGCAGCGCTCCTAAGTAGACCAGCCTACAAAGCCCATCGAGTAGAAGTGGAAACACCTGAAGTGATGAACGAGATCCTGAAAACACTCAAGTCGATGGCAGGGAAGAATACTCCTGGTGCAACCGAGAGGAAGGATAGTGCTAGAAAATGTTTTAAATGTGGAAAGTCAGGCCACTTCGCCCGCGATTGCAGCGCAAGTTCCAATGGTCACAACAATTCAGCAGGACGCAAACGCAGGGCTGAAGGAGACGAAACCAACTCCAATCAGTCGTTAAACTAAAACGAGCCAGCAGCAAGGGGCGCGCGCTGGCTCCAGCAATTGAATGCCCCATAATCTCCGTCTCGCGAATTGGCAGAAAAGCGAGCAACGTTACTGTTGGTGGATATGTGGACGGACATGAGCGAGTACTAACTGTGGATACGGGCTCATCACATTCCATCATTCGATCTGATTTGGTCACTAAAGAGGTAAGGCCATTACCTGGAGCAAGGTTGAGGACAGCAACTGGTGAGGACACCCAAGTTGTAGGGGAGGTAACATGCAAAGTCGCAATAGGGAATGTGACGGTGTTACACAAGTTCATAGTCGCGGCGATTATGGATGAAGTCATCATTGGATTAGACTTCATGCTTGATCAAGGTATGAAGATCAACATGAAGAACAGGATTATTACGTATAACAACATGGAAGTGCCCCTTCGGTTTGGGTATGATGGTCCGTACAGCAGCAAGCGAGTGATCTTAGAGGAAAGCGAGCAGATTCCACCGAAGTCAGAAGCAGTTGTGTGGGCAAAGATTGATGGAGATTGTGGGACAAACAAATTGTGGGTTGTTGAAGCAACACAAAATTCTACACCGGACGTACTTATTGGTAAAACCTTGGCTAAGACGCAAAAGGATGGACGCATCCCAGTTCGAGTGCTCAATGAGTTCAAATCACCAGTCAAACTCCGAAGAGGAACTGTACTGGGGCAATGTCGAGAGGTAGAGGCAATCTTCAACTGCGAAAAGTTACCTGAAAGCGATTCCATTGGCGAGAATGACATTGCGGAAGACATTAATGCATGGACGGAAGGGTTGGAAGAAAAATACCAGCACAAGGCTAAGGAACTTCTCCGAAGATACTGCAACATATTCGACAAGGATGGCGACAAACCTGGCAGGACTAACGTTGTGAAACATCGCATTGATACTGGCGATGCAAGGCAATCCGTCAAGCTCCTCGGAGTGTTCCACTTGCCAAACGTGAAACTGTTAGCCAAATAATAAAAGAAATGAGCGAGAGTGGTGTGATTGAACCATCAGCGAGTCCATGGAGTTCGGCGGTAGTACTTGTGAAGAAGAAGGATGGTCAAATGCGGTTCTGCGTAGATTACCGGAAACTAAACGATGTGATGAAAAAGGACAGCTATCCTCTTCCCAGGATCGATGACACTCTGGACTCGTTGACTGGAACAAAGTGGTTCTCAACACTCGACCTTAAGAGCGGCTATTGGCAAGTGGAGGTAAGTGACGAGGATAAGGAGAAGACAGCTTTCAGCGTTGGAGACGGTCTGTGGCAATTCACGGTGATGCCCTTTGGATTATGCAACGCTCCTGCCACTTTTGAACGCCTTATGGACCATGTGCTCAAAGGACTGCATTGGAAAACGTGTTTGGTGTATCTAGACGACATTATCGTATTGGGTAAAAGCTTTGAGGAACACCTGAACAATTTGGAAGAAGTTTTCCAGAGGACAGCTGGCGCTGGTCTGAAGCTAAGTCTTAAAAAGTGCTCACTGTTCAGGAAGGAGGTGAACTACTTAGGGCACAAGGTGACAACGGAGGGCATCTGTACTGCGAAGGAAAAGATAGAAGCAGTAAAGGATTGGCCAAGACCTAGGAACCTGCACGAACTACGAAGTTTTCTTGGGCTATGCACCTACTACCGCCGATTTGTTCCAAATTTCGCCAGCGTTGCTAATAGCCTCCACGAGCTCACTAGGAAAAATAGAGCCTTCGAGTGGAACAAGGAGCAGGAGGAGGCTTTCCAGACTCTGAAGGAACGACTATGTACTGCACCTATGCTAGCGTATCCTGTTCCAGGTGCAACGTTTATTTTGGATACGGATGCTAGTGGTTATGCCATAGGAGGCGTACTGTCGCAGGTAATTGATGGGCAGGAGAAGGTAGTTGGCTACTATAGCCGGTCGATTGGAAAACCAGAGAGGAACTACTGCGTAACTCGGAGAGAACTACTAGCGTTGGTGGACTGCGTCAAACATTTCCACAAGTACCTCTATGGGCAACGTTTCCGAGTTCGAACGGACCATGCGGCGCTGAAGTGGCTACTACAGTTTAAGAATCCAGAAAGACAGCTAGCTTGGTGGATTTAGAGACTGCAAAGTTATGACTTCGCTATTGAGCACCGCAAGGGAAGTGTCCACGGTAATGCTGATGCCATGTCCCGCCGACCATGTAGCCTGGAATGTAAACACTGCTCAAAAGCTGAGGGAAAAGAGGACATTATAGACGTCCGTCTAACGAAAATAACACCAGCGGAAGAGTGGAAGGAAGAACAGCTACGAAAGTGTCAGCAGGAAGATCCAGATCTGGAGCTTTTGATGCATGGACTGGAGGTGGACAGGAGGCCAACTAAGGAGCAAATGGCAGCGGAAAGCCCCATCGCAAAGGCGTACTGGGCACAATGGAACAGCTTAAAATTAATATCTGGCTGTTTGCATAGGGTATGGGAAAGCGAAGATGGCCAGTGCTCCCGCAACCTGATAGTAGTTCCAAGGGTAAGAATTCCGGATGTACTCAAGGAATTCCACAATGGTCCTAGTGGAGGGCACCTGGGAATCACGAAGACCCTGGAGAAGGTTAAGCAGAGGTTCTATTGGGTTGGTTGTCGGCAATCGGTCGCAGAGTGGATTGCTAACTGCGCGGAGTGTATTGCAGCTAAGGGGCCGAAATCCAGAAGTCATGGCCAGATGAAGCAATATAACTCAGGTGCACCTTTCGAGCGGATTGCCATGGATGTAGCCGGTCCATTTCCTATGAGCGCACAGGGAAACAAATACGTCCTTGTGGTTGTGGACTACTTTAGCAAATGGCCGGAGGTATACCCGATTCCAAACCAGGAAGCTAAAACAGTAGCGGAGGTATTCACCTACAATTGGGTTGCGAGATACGGTGTACCTATAGAGCTGCACTCTGACCAGGGAAGAAATTTTGAGTCGGCAGTGTTCCAAGAGATGTGCCAGATACTG
>NW_023458569.1:3726166-3751003 GCF_013731165.1 Rhagoletis pomonella | reverse complement strand
GAGATTCGGCAACTTGTAAACGTACATAAGCGGAAGAAGTGGGAGGAGCATCTGAAGACTTGTAACTTCACCTCTGGTGTGAGCAAGCTTTGGTCAACCGTGAGGTCATTGTCTAATCCGACGAAGCACGACTACAGAGTCGAAATTTCCTTCGGCGACCATGCTTCGTCGGACCCGGAGCGTTGCGCGAGCTTTTTTAGCCGGCAGTTCATACTGCATCCTCCGGTGGACAAAGCCAAGCGTCGAGTGACCAGAAGGCTGCACAAACTGCCAACAACCTGTGCCCCCCTTGCTTTCACTTGCGGTGAAGTTCAGGTGGCCATCGGGAAGGCGAAAGCCTCCAAAGCCATGGGTCCCGACGGAATATGCATGCTGATGCTGAAAAATTTGGGTCCTGCGGGGGTAGCGTACCTAACGGAGGTCCTCAACTTGTCAATGGCCACTCTCATCGTCCCAGACATCTGGAAGGTGGGGAGAGTGGTCCCACTGCTCAAACCGGGGAAACCTGCCAACAAAGGAGATTCGTATCGTCCGATTACACTCCTTTCCCCGGTAGCGAAGACACTCGAGGCCTTGCTACTCCCGTACTTCACAAACCACCTGACCCCAGCGAAGCATCAGCATGGTTTCCGTAAAGTGCACAGTACAACAACAGCACTTAACGCCATAAACACTCAGATAACTCGTGGCCTTAACCGTAACCGTCCCTGTGAGAGAACGATTCTAGTAGCGTTGGACTTGTCAAAGGCGTTTGACACCGTCTGCCATTCCACGCTACTAGAAGATATAGAGGCCTCCTCTCTCCCACAGAGGCTCAAACGGTGGTCGGCAAATTATCTAAGTGGTCGACATTCGTCGGTAATGTTTAGAGACAAAACGAGTAAGCAGCGAAAAATAAAACAGGGGGTTCCTCAGGGTGGTGTCCTTTCCCCGCTACTGTTTAACTTTTATATTTCAAAGCTCCCTCAACCACCAGAGGGAGTCTCGATTGTCTCCTATGCCGACGATTGCTCGATTATGGCGACTGGGAATGGAATTGATGACCTGTGTTCGAAAGTAAACGGCTATCTCTCCGAACTTTCTCGCTTCTTCACTGCAAAGTGTCTAGCCCTCTCCCCTACGAAATCCTCCGCGACCCTGTTCACAACCTGTACGAAGGAGGTCAGGCTACCGCTGGGGATTCACGTCGATGACACACCAATTCCGACGGTGAATAACCCCAAAATACTCGGAGTAACATTCGACAGCCTGCTATCCTTCTCTGCGCACTCAACCGCTATTGTCAATAAAGTACAGAGCCGCAACAAGGTCCTCAAGTCGCTAGCCGGCAGTACTTGGGGCAAAGACAAAGAAACGTTGCTGGCAACATACAAGGCAATAGGCCGGCCGGTTTTGAACTACGCAGCGCCAGTGTGGTCGCCAGGGACTAGTAGGACGCAGTGGACGAAGCTACAGACTGTACAAAACACCGCACTCAGGACAGCGACGGGATGCCTCTTGATGTCGCCTGAACACCACCTACACGGCGAGGCGCAAATGCTCCCGGTAAAGGAGCATAATATAATGCTCTGCAAGCAGTTCCTGATCGGGAGCCACAGAAGTGGCCACCCAAGCAGACAGCTGCTTGCAGAGGAGCCCTCGCCTAGGCACGTCAGGAGGCATCTATATGAACTAACGGACGAAGTCCAGAGGTTCATTAAGCAACCTCTGGACCCGACAGCTTACAGACAGGCCCTGAACGGCATTCACAGGGACTCAGTCTCGAGTTATGTAGACTCTAGACCTGTGAATGCCGTTCTAGGCACACCACCCCCGGACATAGACGAGACGGACACGCACCTCGGGAGACACGCACTACACTCGCACAACTTCGCTCCGGCTACTGCAGCAGGTTAAACTCCTACTTGAGTAGGCTGAATGAGGATGTGCCGAACGAATGTCCGGCATGCGGAGAGACCCCACATGACTCGAAACATCTCTTCGCATGCCCGGCAAACCCGACATCCCTAACGGCCTTGTCCCTATGGGCAAACCCCGCAGAAGCTGCACGCTTCCTAGGGTTGCCGTTAGTGGAACTTGACGACAACGACTGAGATACCAACCGATCTGGGCGGGGTTGCTGTAGCCGCTACAACAACAACAACAACAACGAAACAGCTTAAATTGAACAGGTTGCAAAAAAAAACCATACACAAATATGGAAATTTTTAAACGACGATTTTCAAGCAATTTCGAAACTATAAAAACTCTCCTCATCTACAGAAAATTACCTTTCCAACGTTTTTTTTGGTTTTGAAATCGGTAACTTTACCTTGGTCTTCATCTTTGTTTTTATCTTTCACATCTTTGTCTATATCCTTTTCTTTTTCTATTCACGTAGATGAGATGAGGTGCGATGACGTGACAAGATGTGACGTGATTTTATGTGATGTCATGTAATTCCACGTCATGTCATACGATGTCATATCATGTGATGTCAAGTCATGTGAAACTTCTTTAGCGGCGGTTGGTTGATTGGGAGTAAATTGGCAAATTCAACGGAAATGGTGCAACGGAAAAGATGCAACGGAAATGGTGCAACGCAAATTGTTGGGGCTGAAACAAGAGCTTCTTGTGTGTATGCATATGGTATTAATTTAATAAAAATTTGCTAACAAAAGGTTAAGGAATAACACTTAGAAAAATACCAATACAAGAATGAAACTAAAGGTGACTACGTACATAGATAAAGAAAAGGATAAAGGCAAAGGTAAAAATAAAAACAAAAACAAAGATGCGTAAAGATAAAGGCAAAAAGAAGACCAAGGTAAATTTAAACACTTTACTTATATATTTAAGAGCAAAGGTGAAGAGACACAGAGACTCAATCTGGGAACTATTTTGGGATTTTAGAGATTTTCGGGATTCTCGGGACTTATGGATAAAATAATCGTTACTTTTATCGGGTTTGTTATCGATTTTTTATCGAAATTTTTATCGATATTTTTATCAATTTTGCTATCGATATTTTCGGAACATATCGACATAATATTCGATATTTTTATCGATTTTGTTAACGATATTTTTATCGATTTTGTTATCGATATTTATTGATTTTTGTTATCGATATTTATCGATTTTGTTATTGATATTTATCGATTTTGCTATCGATATTTTTAACTATTTTTTTATCGATATTTATCGATTTTGTTATCGATATTTTTATCGATTCTGTTTTCGATATTTATCGATTTTGTTATCGATATTTATCGATTTTGTTATTGATATTTATCGATTTTGCTATCGATATTTATCGATTTTGTAATCGATATTTATCAATTTTGTAATCGATATTTTTCGATTTTGTTATGGATATTTTTATCGATTTTGTAATGGATATTTTTATCGATTTTGTTATGGATATTTTTATCGATTTTGTTATGGATATTTTTATCGAGTTTCTAATAGATTTTGCTACCAATATTATTATTGATTTTGCTATCGAAATTTTAAAAAAGTGTTTCATCGATTTTGTTATCGATATTTTTATCGGTTTTGTTATCGATATTTTATTGGATGTTACTATCGATTTGGTTATCGTTAAAAATGAAGATAAGGGAAAACAGAATAACACAAATGTAATTAGAACGAACAGGCGTAGAGGAGAGATCTATTTAGATAGAAAAAAAAATTTGATCTTAAGCAAAAGCAGATGTATGTATGTATGTATATTGGTTATGAGACAAAATAGATATGTAACGTAAGTTTCACTTCTCCAATGTGGCCCAGGCGCACTTACTTTTTTGACTTCATCGTTATCATTTATTTCTTCATCTTCATATTTATCAGAGCTTAATTTCAAATGTGAAGTGAAACAACATGCGAAACATGTCAAACTGAACATGTTGCAGCAACATCTATACACAAATACGAAAATGTTTAAACGACGGTTTTGGCCGTAATTTTCAACCAATTGTGAATCCATAAAAACTCTACGGGAAAATGCCTTTCCAACGGTGTTCTTGGTTTTGAAATCAGTTTGGTAGAATCGCCAAACGAACGGAGACAAAATTTATGTTAGCGTATTAATATATAGATAAAGATTTCGGTTTGGAATATCTATGCACTTTTTTTAATTTGGAAGTGGGTTTTGCGAAAAAAAATACTGTGGATGGCGTCAGCGGAGTTGGACTGATGAGGTTATTTTTTCTAGCGCGGCCAACGCGGATAGGAGTTTTGCGCAAAAATACTGCTGATGGCCTAACACGAGTTTAATTTTTCTTTGCGAAAATGCTAATTAGAAATGGGCCCCGAGTGCGTGTGGAAGAGGCAGGGAGGCGAAGGATTACATCTCTTAAAGTTTATACTGTGCTCTTTCTAATGGGTTTTAGGTGACACACCCCTTCCCCCTACCAAAAAATCATTGTACAAATAACCGAACATCTCCCACGCATAACATTAAATCCTCTAATGCAGTTTCTCACTCCATAAGCACTTGTAGCGCATTTGTTTTTGTTTTGCACTGAAGTATAAGCACATATACAAATTTACTCTTTAAATATTAAAAAAAAATTTATCGCCCTCCCGTATGCCCTGACGTATAAACACAATTCATATGAAAGTGCCTGAGTTTCATATGGAAGGGCAAAGCAAACGCCCTCGCATATGAAGCTAAGGCACTCCAGTAAAATGTAAAAATTTACACAAACAATTATAGAATGAAAAAATAATAAAAAATATGTCAGCACTGAAAAAAATTTATATTATAAATTGGTTTAATATTCGTATTTACTGAAAGTGAAAACGAAATTTTTTGAAAAACAACACATGGCATTCATTAAAGTGTGGAAGTGTGAGATCTTTTTTTGCAATTTTTGTATGTTGTGCTATGTAATTATTAAACGAATGACGAAATATTACTTGCAACGCCATTTTGCAACTTGCCATCAAAACTTTTTGGAAGTTTTCAAAGGGGATATAGAAAATGATTGATTTCCAATCTGAATTCAATGCAGATCCCTGGGAGCATCACACCGCGTAAAATTGACAGGATTGCAGATATTCCTCCAACGTCGGATTGTAGAAAAAATAATTTTCGCGATTTTGATGAAAAATGCCAACAAATGTCCGGCAAACTTCGCGCAAAAAAATAAAATAAAATTATAAATTAATGTAGGAGAAACTCTTATCTCCTGTCCGCCCTTGATTTAAGGTGCCCTCCTTAAATTTTATTGCATATTGCTTCAATGGTGCTATCATTTATTAACGCTTTAAAATGGGACTTTTATATGCGAGTAGTATCCCAATGATCGCTGTCATTTCTTAACTGTATTTTTCACAAATATGTATGTAAAGACTCCAATTGCTAACAATTTTCATTCACTTATCGTACAATAAAAATAAACTTGTACTTTTTAGCTTAATTTAAATTACAAAAAAGAAAAATCTCAGTGTACACATAAATTTTGTAGATGTATTGTGATTTCACTTCAATATAATAATTTTGAGCAACACTGCTCTAATGTATTGTTTGTTTGTGGCAAGGTAGGAACATATACAAACTTACGGCCTTATTCCATGATTCAATAATAGAAAGGTTTTGTAATAAAACAGTCTTCTCGCTCCCACACATAAAATCGGCTTCTTTACTTGTTCAGAATGTTACTCTATACTCTTACTCTATAGTTTCTAGTGATATTAGTAGTAAAACCAAAAATTCTTCATACTAAATATTCGTTGGCGTCACCTTCGTTTGCGTAATTTTCTAGAACAAGTGTAGAATAGCGACCGTTTAGCTATAAAATAACCAAAAATGCCGATTGATAGAACTTTTTACGCTGATTTCAACGATACCAAATTTATTTGGCGCAGGTAAAAAAAAAGAAGATATAAGAGGTTTATTTGTATTTTTTATTATCACTAAATTGTTGAAACCCAAAAGCAGATCATGATAAAATATGTAATATCGAATTAAAGATAATGACTTCTTCTTTCTAAATAATATAAAATTCTTGGCCATTAATTATTCAGTTTTTTCAAAAAAGGTTATTTCGTGAAAAAATAATATTTGTTCGTTTTTTAGTGGTTTTGGTTTAAAAATACAAAAAGTTATAAATTATGTACACCAGCTGAAGAACAAATTAATTACCTTTATGGTGACGTCATTAGCTTTTTAATCGGTTATAAAGTTCATAAGATATTCATATTTAAAATATCTAAAAACTGAACTTCGGCAGGCAATGGCAAACCTCCGAGTGAATTTCTGCCATGAAAAACAGCTTCTCATAAAAATACAATCGCCGTTCGCAGTCGGCGTAAAACTGTAGGTCCCTCCGCTTTGTGTGACAACATCAAGGCGCACGCCACAAATCGGAGGAGAAGCTCGGCCAAACACTAACATATGTGTAAGCGCCAATCTATTATTATCTATTATTAAAAACTGAACTTTAACCATCTAGAACCTCTTCATCTTTTACTTGCGCCAAATAATTTTGGCATGTTTGAAATGAGCATAAAAAGTTCTACTGATCTGCATTTTTCGTTTTTGCATAGCTGAACGGTCGGTATTCTAGATTTGTTCCCGGAAATGACGAATAACTTAAATTAAAAATGCATATTTTTATGTATTGTTTAGTATTTCCATTAAAACACGAAATATATTGCAAATTCGCATAGAATTAATAATACACATTTTACTTCTAATTGTATACTTTACGTACTTTTTGTAGTACCATTCTACTACCGTTTTCGCAAAATGCGATCACATTCTTCCCCTTTCTCCTACTTCCAAAATACAAATCTAGATAAAGGAGTGTCAAATTTTAGCTGTCACAAATTACACAACCTTGTATTATTCAGAAGTATTCGTTCAGAAGGCGCAACAGCTCAGTAACTGGTGCGATTACACCTTCTGCACGCGTTGTTGCGTACTTCTGATCAACTGAACAGTGCGTGTTAGATGATCGTAATATTTTTATGATCATTTGGGACAACATGTTGTGTGTTTTGAATTTGACAGCTAATGTATCAAGCCGTTCAGAAAGCGCATTATGATCACTAATTTTTTTAGCAACGGTTGCGCTCAACTTCTGCGCCTTCTGAACCTACCCATTGAATCATGGCCTTATTCATAAGAAATAAAGTAGCTTTAAAAAATGTTTATAAACTGAAAAATGTAAGAAAACGTCACTTTGTAAAGCTCTTTATGAATAAAGCCATTACACTTCAAATATAAAAAAAAATCCTCGCCCTCCCGTATCTAGATAAAGGAGTGTCAAATTTTAGCTGTCACAAATTACACAACCTTGTATTATTGGGCACGTTCAGAAGGCGCAACAGCTCAGTAACTGGTGCGATTACACCTTCTGAACGCGTTGTTGCGTACTTCTGATCAACTGAACAGTTGCGTGTTAGATGATCGTAATATTTTTATGATCATTTGAGACAACATGTTGTGTGTTTTGAATTTGACAGCTAATGTATCAAGCCGTTCAGAAGGCGCATTATGATCACTGATTTTTTTAGCAACGGTTGCGCTCAACTTCTGCGCCTTCTGAACCTACCCATTGAATCATGGCCTTATTCATAAAAAATAAAGTAGCTTTAAAAAATGTTTATAAACTGAAAAATGTAAGAAAACGTCACTTTGTAAAGCTCTTTAAACCTACTTTATTTTTTATGAATAAAGCCATTACACTTCAAATATAAAAAAAATCCTCGCCCTCCCGTATGCCCTGGCATATAAACACAATTCATATGAAAGTGCCTGAGTTTCATATGGAAGGGCAAAGCAAACGTCCTCCCATATGACACTCATGCACTCCAGTAAACTTTACAAATTTACACAAACAAATGTAGAATGAAGCAAGTAAGAGCAGCGTATCTAAGCAATCAGAGGTATGGAAGATATACTTTATATAGCACCAATCTAAGTGATTTTCACTGCTATGTGATCGGCATGTAAACCGGTAATACAATTTATAAGTTTGGCTTCCTACATAAAGGAGATATGAGTAGTCCACTGGCAAACAGCGTTATGTGATTTTATAATAGTAAGCCATAAATTTAAAAAACGTCTACAACAACAAGTAAAATTCAAGTTGTATCTTTTGGTTTATTACCCGAAAATTTGGATAAATAAGAGCCTAATAGCAATAAAAAACAAAATCGAGGTATGATAGTTTTTGCAAATTTTATATATAAAGAATTAATATAGCGAGTTTTGAAACAATAACTTTTACATAGCTAGCGTTTTTCAGTTTTTGGCGTTCTCTCTTCCATGAAGATTGGTCTGCTTCTTTTTTAAGACGTCTTCCACTAGGCACCGAAACTACCACGTTTTTTTGCAGTTTTCTAAGTTCATCAAAAGATGGAGACTTTTGAGCTTGTATAAATACGTACAATAAATATTATAGCGACTTTTGAAAGTGTATATATACATACAGTAAGTATTATAGCGACTTTTGCTAGAGTAGCTAACATTTGATGCAATTTTTTCAGAATATATAAGGATTTTGTATTGTTAGTGGACATGAAACTAGTTTAAATACTGGTAAGTTAACCACCAAAAACTAAAAATCGAAAAAATTTTACATAGAGCACTTTGTAAGTGGACTACTCATATATCGCAAAAACTGGTATCTGAACAATCAGTGGTATAGGAGATACAGCTTATACAGCATAGCCTTTGACGATTTTCTCGTCGCCGGGAATGCGGAATCTTGTATTATTCCATTCTTGTAACCATATAGTGTTTAGTGTTGGACAATTTTTGCTCTTAAAATTAAGAAAATTATGTCAAGCAAAAATAAAACTACTCAAAAACGCAAATATGTGGTAGATTTCAGACCTTGAGTGGTAGATGTGGTAGATGCTCAAAAAAGTGGCAGATCTACCACAATGTGGTAGAAGTCCGATCACTGACGGACAGAAGGACATGGCTAAATCGACCCAGCTCCGCGTTCTGATCATATTAGTATAAATTTTGATGGGTCTATCTCTTTTTATTCTGGTACTTACAAACATCGCACGAAAGTTATAATAACGGGTGATTTTTTAAGAGCTTGATACCTTTTTTTTTAAAAAAAACGCATAAAATTTGCAAAATCTCATCGGTTCTTTATTTGAAACGTTAGATTGGTCCATGACATTTACTTTTTGAAGATAATTTCATTTAAATGTTGACCGCGGCTGCGTCTTAGGTGGTCCATTCGGAAAGTCCAATTTTGGGCAACTTTTTCGAGCATTTCGGCCGGAATAGCCCGAATTTCTTCGGAAATGTTGTCTTCCAAAGCTGGAATAGTTGCTGGCTTATTTCTGTAGACTTTAGACTTGACGTAGCCCCACAAAAAATAGTCTAAAGGCGTCAAATCGCATGATCTTGGTGGCCAACTTACCGGTCCATTTCTTGAGATGAATTGTTCTCCGAAGTTTTCCCTCAAAATGGCCATAGAATCGCGAGCTGTGTGGCATGTAGCGCCATCTTGTTGAAACCACATGTCAACCAAGTTCAGTTCTTCCATTTTTGGCAACAAAAAGTTTGTTAGCATCGAACGATAGCGATCGCCATTCACCGTAACGTTGCGTCCAACAGCATCTTTGAAAAAATACGGTCCAATGATTCCACCAGCGTACAAACCACACCAAACAGTGCATTTTTCGGGATGCATGGGCAGTTCTTGAACGGCTTCTGGTTGCTCTTCACTCCAAATGCGGCAATTTTGCTTATTTACGAAGCCATTCAACCAGAAATGAGCCTCATCGCTGAACAAAATTTGTCGATAAAAAAGCGGATTTTCTGCCAACTTTTCTAGGTAATAAAATTCAATGATTTGCAAGCGTTGCTCGTTAGTAAGTCTATTCATGATGAAATGTCAAAGCATACTGAGCATCTTTCTCTTTGACACCATGTCTGAAATCCCACGTGATCTGTCAAATACTAATGCATGAAAATCCTAACCTCAAAAAAATCACCCGTTACCACTTCATGTTCATGAAAAAATAAAAAACCATATATGTAATACTTCTATATTGCTAGTACATTCAAAGTACATTCCCCAACATCAGAGTGCCGAAATATTAAAAAAAGAAAGAGAGATCCGATAAGAGAATGTACTCAAAATGATAATTTTACTTTTCAAAATTCAGGAGCGGTTTCACAAATTTTTATTTAAAAACAACTCTTATGAAAAATTAACAAACAATAAAATATTTGTAAATCTATGAGAAGCGCTGCGGCAGTTGCTGGTGGCAGAGGATAAAAATACCAATTAGAGAAGGACTTGGCATCAGTTGGCATTTCCAATTGGCGTCAATCAGCATAGAAGGGGATCGAATAACGTGCTTTATTGGATTCGCCCAACATATAAAATACCACACCGCTTTATGTGTAAATAAGTTTTGTCTTTGTTAGGAAAATATCTTCTATCTTCCAATTTTTCAGTCTTCCAAATAACGAGGAGCATCAGAGAAATTCGTCATACCGAGCCCTAACCGCTAAAATAATGTATATATATATATTTCTTTTAAATTTACTTTTTGATGCAGGTGCTCTAAGAGGCATGAAAATTGAATTTTGAAAAAAGATGTCTTAATTCATTTTCGCGGCTGGGGCTCGATATGCATTTCAGCGTGAAGGAACCGAGACCGTCAAATTTGTGTTTGTTTGTTGAATTCCCTGAACCGGCCCTCTTATGATATGGCACTTCATTCTATGTAGTAGTTTATATACACGTATACTCCCACTAGAACCTGAAGGGAGATCTCCCTATGTGAGGAATAAAAGAGTACTCCCCTTAACCTGATTTCTGAGCAATAAGGGAGATTTGTCGGTTTTGTACTCCTTTATTACTCGTTTAGGAATCAAATAGGAGATCTCCTACACGAGCGACGAAATAATACTCCCCGAGGCATGATTTGGGAGCAATAAACGAGATTTGTCGGTTTTGTCCTCCTGTATTGCTCGCTTAGGAGCGTAATGAGAGATATCCTAAGCGAGCAATTAAAGAATGCTCCCTGATGCATGATTTGGGAGCAATAAGCGAGATTTGTCGGTTTTGTACTCCGTTATTACTCGTTTAGGATTAAAAAGTGATGTCTCCTAAGCGAGAAATCCAAGAGTCTTCTTTTTGATTGATAGGAGAGCAATACGCACCTCGTTCAAAAGAAATTTTGTGTTTTCGAAAAAATTTATCATAGAAAAAAAAAACAACAGAAAATATTTCTTATAGGCGCATAAGGAGGACACAATAATCTAATTTGGATAGCACACAGATTTTAATAAAAGTCCGTTGGTATGTACCTCAACTTTTGTTTAAATATTTTAAGCATTGTATTACTTACAAATATACCGTTAAATACCTTTCAGATTGCGCAAATTAGTGTTTGCATTTAAGTGTGACCCCCGGGTTTAAACATCGCATGGGTGACAAAGATGTCAGATAAGAAAAGTCACTTCCACAATTTCACCGCTTGGTGGATTCTTGACCAGGTAAGCATCCTTGACAACCAGGAAATCATATACGAGTACATACTTATATGTGCATATCTTATCTTACCGTTTTGTTATTATTACGTTTTACTTTCATATGATTTCTCTGCAATGTAATTCTAAAATTAAGCAATTATGTAAGACGTATAATTTATGTTTTATCTGCTCTCGTACTTATATCTGTTAAGGTCTTGTAAAATTAGCACAAATGCACGTGATTAAAAAGTTAAATAAAAAATTTAATAAATAGCAAAATCTATTTGGCTAATTTAAAATGTTCGTTATCATTTCTCTCTTATTACTCCTATAGGAGGCTTTCGGGATGCCTCTAATGGGAGCACTCTCTTATTGCTCGTTCGGGAGGTATATGGGATGTTTTCTATGTGCACTCCCTTGTTGTCTTTTTGGGAGGTTTCTGGGAGGTAACTATGGGAGTACTCCCGTATTGCTCCATTAGAAGGTTTGTGGGATGATAATTCTGTGTGTGCTCCCCGATTGCTCGTTTAGGAGGTAAAAGGGATTACTCCCCCTCCTAGGACATCCAATGTTAAAGGGAGTATACAAAATTACATGCTTATACACAGAAGCATAGGGAGCAATGGGGAGTATTAGTATACTCCCAAGGGAGTACTCACCGAGCAATCGTACGATGCTCCCAAGTTCTACTGGGCTTCTACAATCACAAAAATTTCCATAGGCTGTCTTTCTTTGATTTCGAATGGAAAACTCATTGCGATCATATTGTACTAGCAATATAGAAGTATTACATATACATATGTAAAAAATATGTCAGCACTGAAAAAAATTTATATTATAAATGCCGCAAAATTGGAGATTTTCAAGAACTTATTTATGGACAAAACACCTTCGTTAAGCTGGGATCACACGATTTGTACATTTGGCTAACAATTTATCAAATTCATAGACAAATCATGTGAACGTTAAATTACATTTGTCATTTATCAGAAAAGCCAAATATTTGCCTTCTTGTGGCAACTGAAAAACAACCCTGGTGGCCAAATCGTGTGAACGCAATGCTGATACATAAGCCAAATAAAAATTACGTAAATGACCAAATATCTGATTTGCCACTTGATGACAAATGCCAGTGACAAATATACAAATATTGTTGAGCGGTATTGCCATTTCGTGCTTGTGAACCTTTGTATTTTCCAATTTTGGTAAAATTTTATTATTTAATATAATATTCGTATCCGAAAACTACCGAAAAATATCACGTTATTTGAAAACAATAATTTTAAAATATTTGCTCAAACTGAAACATGTACATACACGTATTCGACAGTAGCTGAGTATGAAAAGAAGCGACTAGTTGTAACCTTCATGAGGTCCCAGGTTCTTATGCCGACAGACGAACATATTAAAAGTATAATTAATTTCTGAGTATAATAAACTATGAAAAAGCATATTTGAAGTTCAGAATGAAAAATTTCAGAAAACCAACCGGAAAATAATTCGTTGCACATCCCTTCGTGGCACTTTTCTATTCACCTTTCCTTCAGTTTTCGGATCTCTTTCCGCAGTTTTTGCTGGCTACACACATATACATACATGCAATCGTCGTATAAAGTACAAAACCGCGTATCGTCATTCTGCAAAATCGCGTAACTGACATTTGCTGCCAAAAATTGAATTTGCTTACAGAAGCTGTTGGCTCAATCCTTATCCATTCGTCCTGACATATACTATCCAGAAATGCGATTGCTTTATAAAAAAGAGAACCATTTTGAAATATATTTTTTTTTACTATCTAGATAATAATTTATGCAACCTCACATAGGCGGCTTTGCATTTTGTTGATACGCGGTTTTGTACTTTGAACGAAGATATACCGATTATTAAATACGATCTAATTTACACTGTGTGACAAAAAAAAATGTATATAGTTTTTTCGAGGTTCACACTTGTTGTAGGTCTATTCAAGCAGTAAAATCTGCTCAGAATTTTAAATACACCCTCAAAATCTGGGCTTAAGGTCAAAAACCGCGTTTTTCAAAGGGTGACGCACAGGTATACTTGCTCGTAACTTTATTTCTGTTTACCCGGTGAAAAATACGTATTTATGTATGTGATTCAAGATAAGACATTTCGCTGCTTACAACAATGTTTAAATTGATAATTTATCTTAAGAAATGGCGAAGGAATCAGTGATCGGACTTAAAAAAAATTTGTGTGGTCTAAAAAAAAATGTGGTAGATTTCAAAAAAATGTGGTAGATTTCAAAAAATCTGGTAGATCTCAGGTTTTGGATCAAAATTTGTACAAAAATTAAAAAAAAAATCCGCAAGGTTTCTCCTAAACTGCAAACATTTTAATTAGAATCTAAAACAAAATTAATTTTAGTATAATGAAGTGCAAGATTGAAGTTGATAAAAATTGCGTAGGTTTTGGCAATTTTTTTCCTTGACAGTTTCGAACATATTTTGAAAGATTTCTGCAACCTTGCAGAGTGCTGCCAGCTTTTCTTTTTATCACATCACGCTGTAGCGAACAAATGTGGACCGTTCCAAAAATGCTGCTTGGGATTTGCCGATTTTGACAATTCTCAAGTAAAAGTAAACAACACTTTTATCATTTTCGCTATTAATTATTTTTATAAATCATATATTTTGCAATTTAACACAATAAACCATGTTTGATGTCGAAAAATTTAATATTGAGAAAATTTACTATTTTACAGTTTTATCCTCCCATTCTGTCTGTTCTTAGTGTTTAGTGTCGGACAATTTTTGCTCTTAAAATTAAGAAAATTAAGTTGAGCAAAAAAAAAAAAATACTCAAAAACGCGAATATGTGGTAGATTTCAGACCTTGTGTGGTAGGTGTGCTCAAAAAAGTGGCAGATCTACAACAATGTGGTGGAAGTCCGATCACTGATCGATCGATGGCTGAGTGGAAGATCGACCTATCTCGGCAACTAGTTCGAAAACGCCCTATCTCAGAAAATTTTTTAACAACGCGCTATCTCAGAAAAATTTTCAAGAACGCCCTACTTCAGAATTTCATTGAAAAACGCCCTATCTCAGCTGCCGATTCAAAAATGCCCTATATCAGCTTATTTTCAATGTATTTTCGTTTGAGATAGGGCGTTTTTGAAATGAATTCTGAGATAGGGCGTTATTCAACCAAATTCTGAAATAGGGCGTTTTTCAATCAAACTTTGAAGTAGGACGTTCTTGAAAAATTTTCAGAGACAGGGCGTTTTTGAACTGGCTTCCGAGAAAGGTCGATCTTCCACTCAGCCATCGATATGCAAAATTTAAATTTTTAACATTTTTTCATTTTAAATTACGACTTGTCCGGCTATTTCGTTAACTAGTATACATACATACGGTGCCCATTCTCAAGACAAATAAACCATTTATAAATGGTTGTAAACAACGAAATGTTTTCTCTTAAATGGCATATGTACGTATTTTTCATCGGACAAACAAAAATAAAGCTACGAACAAGTATTTATATGCTTCAACCTATGAAAACGCGTTTTTTACCTTCAGCCCATATTTTGAGGGTGTATTCAAAATTCTGAGTACCTGTGCGTATATATTATTTTTGTTTATTTCACTTCAAATCTCATAAAATCATAAATGCAAAAGTATGGTTGACTCCGGATCAGCTGTTTAAGTATTTATGACCACATGGTTAAATCGTGTGAATGAATGTGGACTATATTTGTCACTTTACTGCTGTGCGCAAATGTGTGCCAAATCATTTGGATTTTTGGCAGCCAAATCGTCTGATCGCAAAACAAATCATTTGTACATTGCTATCCAAATGCGCAAATGTGGACAAATCTAAATTTGGCATTTTGTGTACAAATGTACAAATCGTGTGATCCCTGCTTTAGGTTATTTAAAGCGGCAAATGACCACCAACCCATAATCTTAGCAGATGAGTGTGCCAATGAAAATCGTGAACGTGAATTGTTGGTGAAATGTTGGACCAAAAATAAAAAAATTAATTTTGGGCGGGATGAAATTCACCGGGTCTGCTTGTTGAATTAATATTGTTTATACTGAAAGTGAACACGAAATTTATTTTAAAAAAAACACATGGCGTTCATTAACGTGTGGAAGCGCGAGATTTTTTTTTCAGTGCTAAGCGTGGTGTATGTTGTGCTTTCCTTCTGATTTAAAATTTTTTTTATTTCAGACGGATGACAAATTATCTTTTAATGAATATATGAGTAGTCCACTTGCAAACAGCGTTATGCGATTTTATAAAAGTAAACCATGAATTAAAAAAAAAAATCTTTCTTTTTTTATTACCTGAAAATTTGGATAAATAAGAGCCTAATACCATTAAAAAAATAAAATTGCAGTATGGTAGATTTGCAAATTTTATATTTAAAAATTTAATATTGCAAGTTTTGAAACTCTAGGAAGATTGGTTTGCTTCTTTTTTGCGACCTCTTCCACTAGGCACCGAAACTACCACGTTTTTTTGCAGATTTCTAAGTTCATACGAAGAGAAGACATTTGAAAGTGTATAAATAAGTATTATAGCGACTTTTGCAAGAGTAGTTAACATTTCATGCTATTTTTTTCAGAATATAGAAAAATTTTTCACTCCGCTGTTAGCGGACATGACACCCACCAAAAACTAAAAATCTCAATTGATGACTATGCTATCTTATTTCTCCCTTCTTTTTATACAATTAAAGAGCGGCTGAATGGTTTAACGATGTTAGCGGTACATAATGATGTGCCGATTACAACACAAAAAGTAATTGAAAAAATGTGTGTTAAGCAACGAAGATTAAAAATCGCTTTATAAGTAATAAGATTTTGTAGACTTGTACATAAATAAATGCAAATAGATATGCGTAAATATATAAATATGCAGATATATTCAATGTGTAAAAACTCAAGTGTATACTAACGAAACTTCTACAAAACAAAACTGGACTACACACTAATTAATTAAAATGGTGTAGTAATTTAATTTTTTAAATTTAAATAAAGCATGAATTCCCCAGGGAATAACCGAGTAGACAAAAAATATATAACGGTAGAAATGGCACATACATACATATATGAAAGAATGCCCACAGGCAACGCACTATAGGCAAAACACGAGTTTTTTTTCAAAATCGTAGATCTTCGCTTAGAAAAGAGATAATGGAACGCAGCATTTAACCCTTTAATGCAGAGTCTGTCATATATGAAACGCTTTTTAACCCTTTCAAGGCAGAGGAAAAAGGTTCTCAATATGCTTTTGAACGTGCTTTTTCTCATGTTGACGTAGATATTAATCGTAGAAAATTTTTCCATAGTAAAATAATAATAAAAAAAAAATTAATAAAAAATAAATAAAATAAAAAAATAAATAAAAAATAAAAATAAATAAAAAGTACGTTGAAAACATATTGAGAACCATTTTGCCTCTGCCTTGAAAGGGTTAAAAGGCGTTTCATATATGACAGACTCTGCATTAAAGGGTTAAATGCTGCGTTCCATTATCTCTTTTCTAAGCGAAGATCTACGATTTTGAAAAAAAACTCGTGTTTTGCCTATAGTGCGTTGCCTGTGGGCATTCTTTCATATATGTATGTATGTGCCATTTCTACCGTTATATATTTTTAAAGGGTTAAATGCAGCACTTTCGTAAAGATATCGACCAGTATAACCATTTTTATACCCGAGCGTACTTGTGCACAAGGGTATATTAATTTTGTTCACATAACGGTTGTTTGTAACAGCCAAAACGAATCGAGATAGATATAGACAAATGTATACATAAATGCTCAGAATGAATAGAGAAATCGATTAAGCCATGTCTGTCTATCCGTCCGTCTGTCCGTCTGTCCGTCCGTCCGTGTACACGATAACTCGAGCAAAAATTGAGATATCTCAACGAAATTTGGTTTGTAGGTTTCCGTTAATCCAAGGTAGGTTGGTATTGAAAATGGGCGAAATCGGACTGTAACCACGCCCACTTCCCATATAACGGTAATTTCCAGAAATACGAAAACTGCGATATTTTAGTAACTACTGAATATAATTCACTCAAAATTGACATTTACAATGATTTTCAGACGAAAAATAAGAATATTGTAAATTTTTGGAAATATGGGCGTAGCCACGCCCACTTATGGTTACTTGTGTAACTTGGTAACCGCTGCACCAATTTCTTCCAAACTTGGCACAGTTGTTGAGCTTTGGTACAGGATACCAAATGGCTGAAAATTTTTGAAATCGGACAATAACCACGCCCACATCCCATATAACGGTAATTTTCGGAAATACGAAAACTGCGATATTTTAGTAACTACCGACGATTATTCACTCAAAATTGATATTTACAACAATTTCTAGACGAAAAATAAGAATATTATAAATTTTTTGGAAAATGGGCGTAGCCACGCCCAGTTATGGTTACATGTGTATATCTTGGTAACCGCTGCACCGATTTCTTCCAAACTTAGCACAGTTGTGGGCCTTGGTACAGCATACTAAACGGCCGAAAATTTAAAAAATCGGACAATAACCACGCCCACATCCCATATAGCGGTAATTTAGAGAAATACAAAATCTTCGATAAATCACTAAATATTAAAGCTAATTTATTCAAAATTGATGCTTGCAACAAATCTTTAGCAAGAAATGCGTTTATGGTAAAATTTTGGAAAATGGGCGTGGCACCGCCCTTTTATGATCACATATATGTATATCGGTAACCGTTCTACCAATTCGTACCAAATTCGGTATTTTTATTGTGCTTGCCACATAAAAGCAAAACGTTGAAATTTATTGAAATCGGACTAAAATTACGGCCGCTTTTCATATAACGGTATAATTCAGAAATGCTTGAAACTGCAATATTTCGAAATTTAAGGACGCTACTCAAAATTGATACACCCCGGCTTAATATCTAGCGGTAGCTTTCGGAAAGGTGAAAAAACATATATTTAATACTCGCGCCGGGTATTTAATGTTCGGCTCCGCCCGAACTTTGACTTTCTTACTTGTGGTTATATACATTTTTTTGTGAAAGCTGATAGTTTACGAGTTATTAGAGTTTAAAGGTAGCTTTTCTTCTTCCAATCTGGCCACTCGGGTACAGCATCCAATGTCCCAAGAATCGAGTCTTACGATAAAATAAAGAGAAATCTTTCAGAAACAGTGCTAATGGTGTATTAAATATAGTGTTTTCTAGTGGAATGGGAGCCAAAATCCAAAATTAAAAAAGTGACATTTTTAACGGTATTTTGAGGGTTAAGTTATTGTTGTTGTAACTTCTCTATAGTTTTCCTATATTATATGATCATTTATCTTCACGATAAAAAAAATTTCATTCCATTATCTCTTTTCTAAGCGAAGATCTACGATTTTGAAAAAAAAACTCGTGTTTTGCCTATAGTGCGACGCCTCTTGCCATTGTGTATCACAACTTTAAGTTATCGATGCAAATTTTTTGAATGAGCAGTACCTCCGCACTGGGCAGCTATTCCAGGCGAAGCGAGACGCTATGCAATTTTTTGATCGGACCGTTGCCAGAATCAATCTGATAAGAAAGGTTTTCCCAGTTCCTTCTGGCGCATCCAAGAAGAAGGTCCCACCAACTCCGTCATTTATCATTTGCATCATGCGATCATAAAGGGACTTCTCCTCCCGCTTTAATTTGGGTATGTATCATAATAAGAATAATCTTCATAATCTTTATATTATTGTCACCGTTCTTCAATTTGTTATCGCTGACTTTTGGACTACCGCTACAAATGAGAAGTCATTTACTCCTTGTGATTTATAAAAACTTATTTGAGAAATACAATGAGCGAAGGAAGACTTAATGGCCTTGCTTCGGTTTCCACCCATAAAGATACGGAAATTATGCCAGAAAAAATTTTGGATGAAATGGCGAAAATGAAAATCAGGCGTATTAATTTTGCGCTATGAGGTTGTTTTTTGAGCTCCGTTTTCGACCCTTGACAAAACTTGTATGTTATATTTATAGAACTTGTACTAATTAATACAAATCTGTGAATTTAATGCTGATTTTTTTTTAACAAAATTATTTATGTGCATAGCAGGTTTTAGTGTTCTGCTTTTTTTAAATCTGAAACGATTGAGTAAAACACCACCAATAGCTCATCTCTAGCTACGCCCCTGCATACATACATGCATATGTCTGTATAGCATTAAATGAAACCTTTTTCAAATTAAATGAAACCATTTTCAAAATAAGCGAACCCTTTTTCTCAAAGTGAAACCTTTTTCAGGTTAAAGCTTAGTATCCAGCTCTTAAGAAAAGCAAAAACTCCATATAAAATGACGTACAAGAAATGGCTAAGAAATTTGCTTGAGTCAAATTTCCTTAAGGCAGTACGCAGTTCCTCAGAAATTTAGTACGCTTTCTACTACGGTTTTCTAAAGTTTTTTGTGAAAAAAGAGCACAAGGCAACCCAGGTTTGCAACAGAAATATATGCCCGTTCCATTATTTCTTGAGGAAAGAGTGAGGCAACAGGCTGTGCGTTATCAAAAATGTCAAAATTCCTTGGACACACACGCGAAATAATGGCAATTTTTTCTTGACGGTTTTCTTAAGAGCTGGATATTTAGCTTAAGCGAAACCTTTTTCCAATTAAATGAAACCTTTTTCAGATTCAATGAAACTTTACTCAACTTAAATTAAATTTCTTCTTTTTTGTTTACTGTGAATTCGCTGTTACGCGGTCAAGGCATAAATGAAATGAATGAAATGAATCCACAAACCACAAGATATAAGAGAAAGATGCTTACTACAATTCTTTCCAGCATAATTAAACCCCATAGAATAGGCATTTTCGAAGTTAAAACTCTATGCCCGATCATTATTTAGTGATATATATAACTACTGAGCGCAACATAGTTAGTGTGATTGAAGAAAGTATCGCACAAATTAGTCAAAATGACTGTGCGAATTATGTTATGGACATGGTCATCCAAAATCCGAAAGCAGCGAATGGACAAGCTTTTCATTAATTTTATAAACTATGACTTAGGGCCGCTTGCATCATGTCTGGTTAACACCTTCTCCCAGATAAACATCATAATCGGCGTTATCGAGTCCCTGTTATAAGCACGCCGTCGATAGCGATATGTAACTGGGGTAAGTATTAGCCAGACATGGTGTAAACGGCTCTTAATAGGTTAAGTTTATTTCGTGTTTCTTAATTAAATAATGTTTAATACTTAATTTAAGAATGTTGCATTTAATTTGAAAAAAGTTTCGTTTAATTTGAAAAAGATTTCGCTTAACTAGAAAAAGGTTTCATTTAAGCTGAAAATGCTATATATAGTTTTGGTTAAATGGTGTTGCGCATTTTCTTCCATATAAAGCACGATCAAAATCTATTTTTATATGAAAAAAATCTGTGTAATTTCTAGCGACTTGAAACTGGCACATTATTAGACTAAATTGAATGGGATTCAAAAGTGTATACCACAAAATTTTCTAAAAATTTGGAAACTTTCATGGCAATTTTTAAAAGTTTGATCATTTTTCTTTTAAATTCGTTATTTATCTGTTATAGATTGAATTATATTTTAAATGAAAGTTATTAAAAATAAATAAATAATTATAAGTTGCAAACAATATCATTTTGAATTTCGGTGCTAATTAGTTGAACGCAGGTGTATGTGTTGATAGCTTTCTTAACAATTTTTTTATGGAAACTTTTAACTATAACAGTAATTGCTGGTTTGGTGTTACTTCTTAAACATGGAAAACGATGACTTTATATGATATGTTACACAATAAAAATTTGTTGCAAAATTGTCAATATCTTAAAACACGGCCTGCTTTTCACGAAATATTTTTTAAGGTATAACTAATGATTAGGCCTGAGAAGGATCTTTTAAAAAGTAATGCAAGCGGTCCTTTAAGGATCTACGAAAAGAAAAGCCGCGCATACCAGCGCCAAAAAGATTGGCGGTCATATATATTTCAATAGACGAACTTTAGCAGTTGTTTCAACTAACAAAAAGTGCACTACAACATTAAGAATTAATGTAATTTATTCTATATTTAGCAACATATAATTATTAAGATGTGTCTTAAAGCATGTTCACATTATACTGTGCGACACTAAAAAATACCTGGGAAGTTATGTATATTTTCTGGTAGGTCTTTTCGAGTAAAACAAGAATCGAAATATGAAATTTGCCAAACACCCCCAAAATCTTGATTTACCGTTAAAAAACCGGTATTTCGTATTTTTGCGCACTTATAAGCCTGTAACTTAGTTCATTACGAACCGAGTTTCGGTTTATTGCAGGGTTTAAAAAGAAGAAACTTGGGCCTTTCGAACCCAGCAAACACCTTTTTTTTACTTTTTTCACCCTTTTTTTCAAGTTTGGTGAGCTTTTTACGCACTATTTTATAAGAAAACCACACTAGTCCTAAATTGGCTGTAAAACTAAATTTAATAGCGAGTAAAACGAGTGTTTCTTTTCAAAAATCGGATGAAAGTTTACTGAGTTATTAAACTTTTTATGTAAACACAATTTTTGCAAAAATATTTTTGGCTATACAACTCAAAAATGTTTTCTTGACCGCTTTTTTTTAATTTGACGTTTTCAATGATCGCAAAGTATGACCATTCCGAGATTCGGATCAAATAGGCAGGAAAAACGTTTTAAACGTCCCATTGATTAAAGCTTAAAATGTTGTCCTACTACACGGATTGCACGGTTTGAAAAGCTGTCCCATAGGAAAACCGGTTGTTTTTTCGTGCAAGGTCTTTGCAAGACTCCGAGAATACTCATAATTGTAAAATTATTAGATGTACATAGCAACGCTTTTTGTCATCTTAAAGTGGTGTTCCCAAAATTAAGTGAAGCAAACATAAAAGGAGGTATTCATTTTTTATTCTCTCATCTAATACTTTTTCATCAGTTTTATCTCTTTTTATGAATTTTAGGTATTTTCATAGGACCTCAAAATCGTAAGATTATGAGCGAAGTGAGCTTTTTGAACAAAGCGTGCATGGAAGGGTTTTGTAGCGCTATGCAATAATTTCGTTGGAAACTACAGAAGCGACGACTATGTCACGGTTGTTAACGAATTTTTGAATGCTTACGGTGGAATGGGTTTTAACATGTCCACAAAAATTCATTTCATCCATTTGCATTTGGACTTCTTCCCACATAATTTGGGCCAGTTCAGTGATGAACGAGGCGAACACTTTCACCAAGAAATAGCTACAATTAAAAAACGCTTCGGAGGAAAAAATAAATAACAATAATAATAAGGCCAACAACCGTGCCAAGTTTGGTGGAGCGGTTACCGAGATATACAGATGTAATCATAAGTGGGCGTGGCTACGCAAATTTCCCAAAAATGTATATTATTAGTTTTCGTCTCAAAATCATTGCAAATATGAGAGGTAGGCCTGGTTATTGTCCGATTTTGCCCATTTTCAATACCATCCGTCCTACGCTGAAAAGAAGTACACATACCCAGTTTCCTTAAGATATCTCAATTTTTACTTGAGTTATCGTGTGCATAGACGGACGGACCGACAGACGGACAACCAGTCACCGCTTAATCGATTTCTTTTTTCATTATGATCATTTATATATACATTTGTCTATATCTACCTCGATTCGTATTGGCTGTTACAAACAACCGTTATATGAATAAAGCTATAATACCTTTGTGCACAAGTGCGCTTGGGTATAGAAATGATTTCAGAATATTCTACAATGAGTTACTGATGATGCTTAATTAAGAAAAAAACAGTCAAGAAAACATTTTTGAGTTTTGAATTTTGTTTTCATAAAAAGTTTAATAACCCAGTAAACTTTCATCCGCTTTTTGAAAATAAACACTCGTCTTACGCGCTATTAAATTAAGTTTTACAATCAATTTAGGACTAGCATGGTTTTTTTATAAAATAGTGCGTAAAAACCTCACCAAAGTTGAAAAAAGTTAAGAAAAATTGTGTTTGCTGGGTAAATACACACAGATGTCATAAGGTTTCTTTATTCACATATATATCGTTCGAAAGGCCGAAGTTTCTTCTTTTTAATCCCGGCAATAAACCGAAACTCGGTTCATAATTAACAAAGTTAGAGGCTTATAAATAAGCAAAAGTACGAAAACCCGTTTTTTTAACGGTAAAGCAAGATTTAGGAGGTGTTTGGCAAATTTCACATTTCGATTCTGGTTTTACTCGAAAAGACCTACCTGAAAATATACAAAACTTTCCAGGTTCTTCTGCGTTACGCTTTTTGTAGCACTGTGTAATAGTTAGATTTTACATCACATTTTAAAATAAAAATAAATCAACCTTACGTTTCTCTTAGCGGCGCACTATGGGCAAAACACGAGTGTTTTTTTCAAAATCGCAGATCTTCGGTTAGAAAAGAGATAATGGAATGAAAATTTTTTTCATCGTGAAGTGAATGATTATAATATATATAATAGGAAAATTATAGAGAAGTTACAACAACAATAACTTAACCCTCAAAATACCGTTCAAAATTTCACTTTTGTTAAAATTTTTGATTTTGGCTCTCATTCCACTAGAAAGCACTATATTAATACATAATGTGACCAACTATTTCATAGCTCAAAGAAGTACAGGCTAGGTTGGATTAAGTTAACGCCGCGAGTTGATTATAAATTTTCGAATCCGGCTAATTTCGATCCCTGAGAGCTCAGTGTTTGTTCAGAATTGCGAGCAAAAATGCTTCCATCTTAGTCTCGCGAAGGTTGGACAGTCTAAAGGAAAGTGTGGAGATTCAGTTCATCTTCCTCTTGACAGCTGACACAAATTGATCAGTCGAAATTCTTAGTCTCACCGCATGAATACCAACTGCACAATGGCCTGTCAGAACACCCTAGCCCTTGAGAGGTAACGTGTTTTAAAGTGCCCTATAAAACATTTGCTGTAGCAGAGAAAAGTTTTCTTTCCGGTTTACCTGAGCCTAATAGCAGCTCGTGCTGCGACAATTCTGTCTGCAATATCCTCAGGCGCTGAGTTCAACATATTTGTGTTAAGCGCCAGTGTAGGTTCCTAATGCGCCGCTAATTCCTGTTTTACAAGTGTAGCCTTCTCTAGTGAGTACCACCAGACAAGGGCTCCTTGAAACAATATAGGCTTAAATCTGGTTTGCTTGTGACGAACTTTTGTAGTGCCGGGGTAAGCTAAGTCCGTCCAGGGTTCCTGAAATTGGAATTCCTACTTCTCTCCTTCAAAATGATAAATCTTCAATTTCAATCCATTTACTCTTTATTATTAAAATGTCTATTAAGAATTCCTATCAAGAACGCTTAAAGGCAGTGGGAGTGAATATCCCTCCACTAACCTTACCTGTCGGCGGGAGTGGTAACCTCCGCCGAATATAAGACTAAACGCAAAT
>NW_023458569.1:3709788-3726066 GCF_013731165.1 Rhagoletis pomonella | reverse complement strand
AAATAATGTTGTGGGGACTCCAAAGCCCCTGGATTTGGGTCCTCACATGCTAGAGCTAATGAATTAGACCCCACCTTTTACCGATAGCTCCCCTACAGAAGCACAAGGCAACCGACACCTTTCCTACCCTTTCCACAATATTAGGATTCTGCGACAGCCGCCGTTGATTGCCCACCTAGTTACCTGATTCGGGTAACATTGAGTCAGATCAAAAAGGGTGTACAGAAATCGTACCTTAACCTAAAGTTCCCCATCGTCTACAGAGGCGATCACCCGACAGCCCACTTTTCCCAGTTCCTCTAGAAGGTGGTTTACAACCGCAATCTAGAGCAGGGGAGAGGGAACACCACCTTGTGGAGTGCTCTTATTGACTCTGCACTGAGTGCAGACGACCCCCACTCCGCCGCGACAGTTCTGTCACGAAGTGAGAGGTAGGTAAGGCTTATTAAGTAGGCGAAATTGTTAATGGTTTGAAAGAATTTATCGCCCAGGCCATGTGACGATCATCCAGAAGATCGGAGAAGTACAAAATATCGCAAAGAAGTATTTGACTGTACTTCGAAGTACAAAGTACAATAGCGAAAAAAGAAGTACTATATTTCCGAAAGAAGTACGGTTGGTCACATTATTAATACACCTTTAGCATTGTTTCTGAAAGATTTCTCTAGATATCCACATTAGCTGCGGTCGAGAGAATTTTTTCTTTGGTCAAAGATATCTGGTCCGATGATAAGTCACAATTACAAATTTAAATATTAAGGTGCATTATGTACGTAAGGTACAATACCAAAATGACATGCCTGGAATTTTATAACTTTCTCAATGTCAACCCCAAATGTTACAAGCGATAGGGTCTAACATGAAGTCAAAGAAAGGTTAATAAAAACATTAAAAGTAGCGCTTTAATGTCGGCAATATTTTACTTTTATAATTTACTACAAATAAAATTTGTATACATATACATATATAGAGATTAAAATGTTTAAATAGTTGACAACCCTCTTTCCTTTCACTCCATGAATGCGTTGCAATGTTTTACTCGATATATATTTAAGTCAATAAAATTTTAAGCAGGTGGCAACCCTATTAAATAGTTGTTATTTTTTTACCTCAACCGGTGAAGCTGTAATTCAAAATGGTGTCTTAATCATTCAATTTTATGGAGTATTATGGAAGATATGGCGCTTTATTGCCCGGATACAGATACAGTGATTTTAGCTTTTTAAAACCTTTTTTTTTTAATAAATAACTAAATATCAACAACGCACAGTGCCGCCTAAGTAGGCAAAAATCGATAAATTCGTTATCTGCAATGTGAACTTGTTTGGTATTTTTGTAAAGACAATTTATCCACTAAAAAGAATTAAACACACATTTCCCTAAAAAATTAATTATATGCCGCCAGGAAGCCACTAAAGTCTACAAATTTTATATTAAGAATTTTAATAAGAGCATAGCTATGCGTAAGCTCTTCAAAGAAAAAAATATAAAAAAATATATTCTTTGAAATAAAATGTTGGTTTGACGTTTCTTGTTCCCATATAGATAGTAGAGAATTACAGGAATTAAAATTTTGGAATAAACTTAAACACAGGGTGTCCCTGCGGTATTCCAGAAAAAAACAATTTTTTTAAACAAAATTTCAAAAAATGCTAAATTTTATTAGAATTAATGAAAAACATATATGTAAAAATAGGTGTTTAGCTGAAGGAGAGCGGGAGACCAGGTTAAGAGTTGTGGTCGAGTTAGAGTAGTAGAGGAGGTAGGGATTACCCTTGCAAGTGGTTATTTATCAAGCTCAATGAGCCCGTATGGTATATAGGTGCACATCAAGCCAACCACGCACTCCATATGCCTGCTATGCGAGAGAGAGAGAGAGTGAGTGAGATATGCGGGCAGGCTGATGAAGCGGTAGCGCAAGCTGTGACCCTTTTACCATGTATCAATTGGGGGACTCCATTGGAGGAGTCATGCTCTAGCTGCCGTAGGCTGCTGTGCAATGAACTGGGATTTATTCAGGGATGCATTCATGCAGAGGCTCAGTGTGGCATGTAAGCCGTAGCTTACTACCATACCAAAAATTACTCCGGGAGTGGAGTGGGAGCGATGCTTAAAGCACCGTGTGATAGCCAAGCTGGTTAAGCGTTGACCATAGCTGAAAATGCCAGCGACTTATCACGTCACTAAGTTCAGCGAAGAGATATTTGAGAATTGCAGAAAAAATGCATACCCAATTAAGAACGAGCGAATTAATTTTAAACACAAGTGCGTGTGTTTGTTCGCTGCACTTGGTTTTGGGCAGGAAATGCAATATAAATGCGTGTGGGCGTTCGCTGTTCTTTGTTTATGCGGGAAATGCATAGGTCGTGTAAACAATAGGTTATTTTTTATTATTTTCTTAAATAGTACGGGCTTTTAGCTTTCAAAAGAAGAAATAAAAACCTGCTCATTTTTTGCACTTTCTGAAGTGAGGCGTTTTTCCCTAATGCATACAATAATTTTTTCATTTTTTTCAGTGCCTTGAGATCTGCACGATTCGTTCCATTTTCAAAATGAAGTGTCAGATTACAAAGCTTGACCTGTGGACAATAGAAGGTTTATTTTTTGCCACCTGTTAAAAAATTAGATTGTTAAAATATTAGATTCCAATTTTTTTATAAGTTAAATGAATTATTAAGAGCTGGGTATCAATCGAAATGTGTATCAACTACATACAGCGAGTTGCCACCTGTTTAAAAAATCAAATTCCACTTGAATTGAAGGAATTAGGTAACTGAAAGAGATAAGTATCACTATAAGGGAGTCAGACGAAAGAGGTTTAGGAAGGTTTTGGCTTAAAAATATTACGAATAGGGGTTCCACCTGTTTGTAAAGTCGTATTTAGTTGAACTAAAATAATAATTACGTCAAACCATAGGATTACGCCATCTTATTTGTTATTTTATTACAAATACATACATTGTCAATCAGTGATTTGTTCTGATGACATTCCTTTTAAATTAAGTCAGGAATGGTTTTACTCTTCACTTATTTCTTTCTAGATATGTAAATTTTTTTCATTTTTCCGATACTCATATTGATATACATATTTCAGTTACCTTATCCCCTTAATTAAAGTGAATTTGAGTTTTTAAACATGTGGCAACCCTTCTACGTGTCGTTTAGAAGTAAAGTATTTTCAAAACTAGTTCAATTGATACCCATATTGTAATATCTAATTCATTTGACTTATTAAATAATTTTACTAAAATTTGTAACAGGTGGCAACCCTTTTCAAAAATAAAAAACTTTATTGCACCTCTACAGGCCAAGCCCTGTCATTGGACACATCACGTTTGAAAATAGAACGAACTATATGTACATACCTATTTAAAAACCACAAGAACCCAAATTTTCAACTTCAAACTGCATTTACAGTGAAAGTATGAAAGGTATCCAAAAACAAATAGCATTTTTGAATTTAGCGTCCTCAATTTTAACAAGCAAATTTTCATTTATATCCGTCCATAATTCTATTTTTGCCCATATTTTATATGGAAGGGCAGCACTGTGCAACGCGACTATTTTTCGCATGTACGTGAGCTTCTCTCCTTCAAAATGATATATCATTCATTAAATTTTATGAAATATTAAAGGAGATATAGTTTGATAACAGAAAAATACCTTTCAGAAATAAGTACATACATTATTTTATTTAGAAAAATTGCGGAACAAATGTTTACGAAATCTACAATAAAACCTGTTTTGCTAACTTTAATCTTCCCCAACAAATATTTTTACTGGATGGGTATGCTACCGGAAATTTACATTTTTTTAACACAATTTTTGACTTCTTAAATGTATTAATCAATTTATAAATAAAGAAAAAACTTTAAATGGTTCGACTACTTACCGTTGCAAACCTTCCAGCATCAGTGGCGTAAGAAATACATTCACCTGCCCCTTCAAACGGGCTACCACTGAGGTACAAGCTGCCCCTTCTGCTTGCAAACTCATAAATTCGCCATCGTCGAAGCCATTTGTCGTCTTATCGCTCTCCTCTTCTTTAAGTAAAACGCTGGGATCCCATGGATGCGACTTTGGACCGCCTATAAATGTGGCGGAGCTATTGCTGCCGGTCGCATTTTCATACCGTGGTACCACCTTGATTTCACGCCAACAAGCGTACAAGTCAAAGTGCGGCACCATTTTGCTGCCTATATAGGTCAGCCCGCCATCGTCGTTTTCGTGAAATAGGGGTGTAGAGAAAACATCTGGTCCTGATGGAAAAGAGCAAGCGGTCCAATTGAAGCATTTCAACTGCGATAAATGATTTAGATAGCTTGCCATCAATAGTGGTGAATCGATGATTGGCCGATTCACCTGTTGGTGCAAATTGACAAGGGCAACATCTTCTTGCGACGACATGGCTGAGATGAAAGAATTAGACGACAGCGAGGGAGTGCCCGAGGAGGTTCCGCGAGAATCAGCCTGTAGAAAGGAATTTTGAAGAAAATTACATTGTTTACGCAAAAAAGCTACTGTGTTGTGGGTTATCTGGCTGGCGACAAAGATATGTACTTCTAGCAATGCGATAAGCTAGAATATAAAGAGAAATAGCAAACTAGAAATAGGTCAGGCATCTGGTTTTCAAAGAAAGCAGATTAAATTTTAGAAGTAAAAAATAAATAGATAACATACATCATATTGTGGCAACACGTGCCAATAAAAAAGCATTATGCACAGAATTGTGTTTAGCTTTTCGCTTCTTCTGTAAAAAATAAAAAATGTCAGTTAGTGCCTTTCTACATATTCTTACAATCATCTGAGTACAATACACGTACAAATGGCGTAACATATTTTACAAACCCATGTATATTACTAAACTGTATATACAGTATCGGTCATATCTATAGCACGCCATTTCAAAGTGATATTGTGTGCCACTTATATTTATTTATTTATTTTTAAGAATTTTCAATTAAAATACAGTTCTTTTTCTAACAAACCCCATATAAACCCAAGTTTAACAATTTGTAGAAAACTTCAAAAAAGTGCAACAAATTTTCACCTAAGTTTCAAACTTTTTTCTCGGAAGTGTTAGAATTTTTTCGAGTACGCAGTTTTTTAGCCACTGCAATTTTAGTCTGGTAATGTGCAAATGTTAAGTGGCTACGATTTACCGTTAATTTTTTAGAATTTTTTTTGTCGCATTGGCTTCCATATAATGAATAAACTCTATTTATTTGTATATGGAAGAAATCCGCAACACCTTTGGCGAAAAAAATTCTAAAAAATCAACGGTAACTTTTAGCAACTTGAAGCTTGCACATTATTAGACTAAAATTGGTTGGGCTATAAAACTGTGTGTTCAGAAAAATTCAAACACTTCTGAGAAAAAAGTTTGAAATTTAGGTGAAAATTTGTTGCACTTTTTTGAAGTTTTCTACAAATTGTTAAACTTGTTTTTATATGGGGTTTGTTAGAGAAAGAACTGTATTTTAATTGAAAATTCTCAAAAATACATAAATAAACATAAGTTGCACACAATATCACTTTGAAATGGCGTGCTATACATATGACCGATACTGTATGTATACGTAAAGTACAGCACCGTTATCATTTTATATTTGATATCGTTAGCACTGTAGATATCGTTACCGTTGGAGTTGTCATTACCGTTAATGTTATAATTAGCTTTAAAAACAGCCTTAGCAATATCGTTGTGGGTGTCTTTTTTCTTTTTTAAATTCGTAAATCGGCTTTCATCAGATTTGAGGCTTTTCCCATTTCTCTTTTAAAATCTTTTTAAATTAGCATGTCTGAAAAAATACATTTCTACCAATCCCCAGAAAAAAAGTAGTTTCTGTTGACAAACGTCGTTGCTTGAACTGAGCTGCTCTTTTAACAGACTGCCAGGCCACTTGCTTACTTTGGTGAACAGTTAAACAGTTTTATTGTTTAGAATCATAATAATGATGCAGATAAAGTACTAAAAGCTAAAAATTATTACACTTGAATATAAAATATGTAAAAAATAAGTTAAACGGTTTTATTGTAAAGAATCATAATAATGATGCAGATAAAGTACTGAAGTGTTATCTGGTTAAAAATTATTACTGTTTAGTGTATTTCGTTTTTGTAAACTGGGTTAAAAATATAACCACCTAACCAGATAACTTGATAACCAGACATCTGTGAATACCCCATAAAAGCTAAAAAATAATTAGGTAAGTACCAATCATCATACCACTCTCCTAATCAATCTAGGAGATTGGTAAGGTAAAATAAAATCGATGTATGATATTTTTTAACTTTTGGTACTTTATTTTCATCATTTCTTAATATAAAACCATTTCATTTGTTTAGATAGATTCATGTATTGACTGTTTAAACTCTAGGATCCACCATTTCCATTCGAGAGCCATTTTGAATAAGAATTTTTTTCTAAACGCCCTTTAATATAGGGGGGATTTAAAAAAATATGTAATTCGCCATTTTTTCATAGTGTACTGTATTCTACTAGTAAGCCCATATTGAGCGGTTTTTTTTTAAATATATGTGACCTGGTCTACGGAAAGGGGGCTTAGGTGTCAAAAAATCAATTTTCACTTTTTGGTTGATTCGGATGGAAGATGAGATGCTTTTTCACGTGGTGAAAAGCAGAAAATCCTAACTTGCTTAGAAGTGTACTAAAAATGTAGAAACAGAAACAGTAAACGTCACTTCTTCAGTGTTACTTTTTTAAATGTTCCACACTAGCAACTTACACGATGAACTATAATAATATTCCGACCAACAACAACACTTACTGGACGTCCGGCGCGGAGAACAATTAACGAGATAATGAGAAACTGACGAAACGAGTTGCTTACTTTTAACAGCTTTTTCACAGAAAACTAGTTTTCGCACGTAAGCTCCCTTTTCGTAGACCAGGTCACATATAGTCCGCACTTTTGTGGCGGCGGTCATATTGGTTTTGCAATGATACTGAATATACATACATAATTGTATTTTCATCAGAACTAAGGGTGTATAACAAATTTTTGATCAATAGGTCGACAGGAAGGGGGTGGAATTTCAATTACTAGATTTGACCCAAACCAGGTAAGCTAAATTAAAATTAAAAATATATTTTAATTCATCATGCTTTAAAATTTTCATAGTCTAAACTACTAAAAAACATTTAACAGAAATAAATTCGGAGTTAAGAAAACACATATTCTAGAAAACTTTAAATTGGATTTGGGTGTTTCCATGAAAATGTAAACAGAAAATGCAAATAAATGAAAACGCGAAACGGTGGAAGGAAAAAAATTAAATAAAGAACTGAATTATATGAGTGAAAATTTCTCAAGTGGGCCACCTAAATTTGGACGGACAAATTTTTTTTTGGACAAATCACCTTATTCGGTTTACAACTATAAACAAAAAATACAATTTGACCAATTTTGCAGTATTCGAAGTTTTACAAGAGTTATTGTTATTAACTTGTTTGTACATGAATTCAGTAATTATTCATTTTCTACCGACTCATAGCGTGTATCTTGCTGATTGTTTTTAAAAGACTTCAAAAAAGGAGGTTATAAATTCGTCGGAATATTTTTTTGTGTATCTTACCGCATAACTTTAGACCACGTTAACCGATTTCTATAATTCCTTTTTTAAAGGAAAGGTGGTACCTCCGAGGTGGTCCCGTTTAGATCCGATCATTGGATCATGAATAAATTAACGGTGCTCTTAAATTTTTATATGACAATTGAAGTCGGTTTTGTTTTTTGCTTAAAAATTACTTGTTCATGATAACAGTTAATTAGACCCCCTTAAGCCTGAGTGTTCAAATACTCGTCATTTGTAAAAAAATTATAATTTTTATAAAAAAATAAAAAATATTTACTTCTTTTTAATCTTTTACATTGAATATCAATCTAACGGGCATTATTAAAAGAAAAAATATTCTAAAGTACATTATTTAAAAAAGCGGAAACTTGCATGTAGTCGTAAAATTATCATTTTTTTTTTATCGCCTCGAATCATTCGTTGTTGGCGTTAGCGCGCCGCAGTATCGTGGTGAAGCAAAAGCACCCGTGAGCCACGGGGCGTGGCAGCAGTGAAAATAATTAATAACTAGCGAATTCGTGCAAGTTTCCGTTTTTTTTTTTTTTCAAATAATGTATAATAGAATAAAAATTCATATACAGTGTCCAAGATTAAAAAATCTGGCCGATAAGTAATAAATATTTAATTTTTTATAAAAATTGTTTATAAAAAGTTTCTAAATTTTTACAAATAATGAGTATTTGAACAGTCAGGCTAAAGATACACGCTATGAATCAGTAGAAAGTAAATAATTACTGAATTCATGTAAAAAAAAAGTTAATAACAATAACTCTTGTAAAACTTCGAATTTTGCGAAATTGCTCAAATTATATTTCTTGTTTTGTATTTGTGTGAAATTATTTTGACCGTCCGAATTTAGGTGGCCCACTTGAGAAACTTTCACTCATATGTGTTATTAATAAAAATATAGTATGAGGGATAATCTGTCACGTCCATTATCACATTTTATTTCAAAATAAAACCAACAAAGAATTGCTTCTGATTAAATGTGAATTGATTGTAATGTTCCGTAATTTGGCTTAATTTAAAGAATGTTTAAGAAAGAATTCGCATATTTTTGCTTATTTTTACATGTACTCTGAAAACCACTTCCTTTTTTGTCACGTCCGGTCATAACGGATCGATTTTCCCGACACCAGTGTTCCAAGCGCACCTAATTTTTTTGTGAACAAAAGACGGCGTAAAAGATACACGACGGCCGTTTTTTTATAAGTAACTTCCGTTTTCATATGATTTATTTAACTCTATTTTATAACTATTTAAGTCGTACGAATGTCACATCCGACATCATGGAAACACCCATATGTGAAAATACTACGAACAAAATATTCATACGAATTTCAAATTTTACTACAAGCTGGAAATAGCAAGAAGTAGAAGTAGTAGGATAGTAGATGTAATTCGGCGCTAAGTCTACTCACATCATGAATAAAATGTCGATACTGAGGTCTTGATGAAATATTTGTAAGTTTTCTGATTGGTGTGGCAAGACCATTAATACGTCTCACGTCTTCATTCTATGAAATTGATGAATTTTGAAAAGAATTGCATGTGGAATATTTTTATAAATCGTACATAAAAAAATTTTTAGGGTTTTTATGGATTCATATGTAGTTACGCCTTAGTTATTCACGTAGACATGCAAATTATTTTATCGATTTTCTGATAAATTTTTAACATAAGTGTTATGAGCAATGTTTACGAGTGCCCAGCATATTAAATATGAAGTATTAAAATTAAGTTTGAATAAAGTTTAACATTTACGGAAATATGTAAGCTATTAAATTTGGAACTTTATGGAGTTGTGACCAGGGTTCGAAAATTCTCACTCACATTCTCGCACGTTCGCGATCTATAATATTCCAAATCAATTTTTGTATTCTTTTACCGCGAGTGAAAAATGCAAACAATTTTATCATCTCTCACATTCGGAATGCGATCGACAAAAAAATTTCCGATGCTTTTCATTCGCGATCGAAAAAAGCATTGCCGATTTCGGCCTCTCATAAATGACAAAAACGATGCAAATAATCCATTCGCGATCACTCACAACAGCTTATCGCGATAAACTTATCGCGAAAAATTTTCAACGACGTTGTATGGGAGATATTCGCGTTTGTTTTGGGTATGCATTTTGTTATGCATACAGCATACATACGTATGTACATATGTATATGCAAGTAATGCAAGCAAATGCTTTTCGATTGGAAGGAATGTAGGAATATGCACAAATATATGAATTATTGTGGTAATATATATGTATGTCTGTACATATGAATTACATACATGCATACGTGTATTTAAGGTATATTCCAAGCGTACACTTTTCAGTATAATGGTGTATCTGTATGTTATTTTATTATAATGATTGCGTTTATTTTTTATATCTAATAAATGGAACTTAGTGGGGATAAGATTGACTAATGAGAAAAGTGGGCGTCTGGTGAAGACTGAGAGTAAAGAAAAGCATAAAAAACAATACATATAAATTTTTTATTTCTTTTAAATGGTTTGATTCGCCATTATAAGAATATTAATAAGAAGCCAAAAATATACACACGTAAATAGAATAAGAATATGTATGGATGCATGCAGGGTTCGGATTTGCCTCATTTTAGCCCCTCGCTCGCTCGTTAGTTTGCTCTGAGCTTGCGCAACTCACGAGCAACAGGCGAGGCTGTTTGCAAACGAGCACTCGTTTAGTACGTGCGCACGCGGTGAGCAGTTACCGAGCGAGTAAGCAAACGAGGGCAGCGCAAGAGTAGAGCGGCAAGCAAACGAGGACCTCATTAGCTCTGCCCTCGCGAGGGCGCCGTTGCGAGCGAGGCACTCATTTGCAGCAGCAGACGAGCGAGGCAAATGAGGCAAGCAGATTAAGCTGGGATCACACGATTTGTACATTTGGCTAAAAATTTGTCAAATTCATACACAAATCATGTGAACGCTAAATTACATTTGTCATTTATCAGAAAAGCCAAATATTTGCCTTCTTGTGGCAAATGAAAATCAACCCTGGTGGCCAAATCGTGTGAACGCAATGCTGCTACATAAGCCAAATAAAGATTACGCAAACGACCAAATATCTGATTTGCCACTTGATGACAAATGCCAGTGACAAATATACAAATATTTTTGAGCGGTATTGCCATTTCGTGCTTGTGAACCTTTGTATTTTCCAATTTTGGTAAAATTTTAGTATTTATTAAAATATTCGTATCCGAAAACTACCGAAAAATATCACGTTATTTGAAAATAATTTTAAAACATTTGCTCAAACTGAACATTTGAAAACATGTACATATACGTATTCGACAGTAGCTGAGTGTGCAGAGAAGCGTGCGACTATTTGTAAGCTTTCATGAGGTCCCAGGTTCTTATGCCGGCAGACGAACATATTAAAAACTATTTATAAAATTATAATTAATTTCTGAGTATAGCTAACTATGAAAAAGCACATGTGAAGTTCAGAATGAAAAATTTCAGAAAACCAACCGGAAAATAATTCGTTGCACATCCCTTCGTGGCACTGTTCTATTCACCTTTCTTACAGTTTTCGGATCTCTTTCCGCAGTTTTTGCTGGCTATACCCATATACATACATGCATATCGTCGTATAAAGTACAAAACCGCGTATCGTTAAAATCGCATAACTGACATTTGCTGCCAAAAATTGGATTTGCTTACAGAAGCTGTTGGCTCAATCCTTATCCATTCGTCCTGAAATATACTATCCAGATTGCTTTATAAAAAAGAGAACAATTTTGAAATATGAGTGTTTTTTATCTAAATAATAATTTATGCAACCTCACATAGGCGTCATGGCATTTTGTTGATACGCGGTTTTGTACTTTAAACGACGATATATAGATTATTATCGAAATTTAACTGTGTGACAAAAAAAAAAATTATATAGTTTTTTCGAGGTTCACACTTATTGTAGGTCTATTCAAGCAGTAAAATCTGCATACTCAGAATTTTAAATACACCCTCAAAATCTGGGCTTAAGGTCAAAAACCGCGTTTTCAAAGGGTGACGCATAGGTATACTTGCTCGTAACTTTATTTCTGTTTACCCGGTGAAAAATACGTATATATGTATGTGATTCAAGATAAGACATTTCGCTGCTTACAACAATGTTTAAATTGATAATTTGTCTTAAGAAATGGCAAACGAATCAGTGATCGGACTTAAAAAAAATTTGTGTGGTAGAATCTGGCAAAAATGTGGTAGATTTCAAAAAAATGTGGTGGATCTCAGGTTTTGGATCAAACTTTGTACAAAAATTAAAAAAAACTGCAAGGTTTCACCTAAATTGCAGACATTTTAATTAGAATCTCAAACAAAATTAATTTTAGTATAATAAAGTGTAAGATTGAAGTTGATAAAAATTGCGTTGAGTTTTGGCAATTTTTTTCCTTAGTTCCATATTTTGAAAGATTTCTGCAACCTTGCGGAGTGCTGCCAGCTTTTCTTTTTATCACATCACGATGTAGCGAACAAATGTGGCTCGTTCCAGAAATGCTACTTGGGATTTGCCGATTTTGACAATTCTCAAGTAAAAGTAAACAACGCTTTAGAAATTTGAGATGCACTGAAATTTGCCAATCCCTTCACAAAAATCGCCGGTTTATATCATTTTCGCTATTAATTCTTTTTATAAATCATACATTTTGCAATTTAACACAATAAAACCACGTTTGATGTCGAAAAATTGAATATTGAGAAAACTTACTCTTTTACAGTTTATTTTATCCTCCCATTATGCCTGTTGTTAGTGTTTAGTGTTGGACAATTTTTGCTCTTAAAATTAAGAAAATTATGTTTATTTAGCAAAAATAAAACTACCCAAAACGCGAATATGTGGTAGATTTCAGAGCTTGGGTGGTAGATGTGGTAGATGCTCAAAAAAGTGGCAGATCTACAACAATGTGGTAGAAGTCTGTGGTGCGATTCACTACGCGATTTTAACAACTCTTGTTATTGTTAAGTCAGCTAAACGACAATTTTAACAATTTAGCTACTCAGTAAACGTTTCCCTAACAATATTCGTTAGCGCCAATTCAGCTGTTGTCGCTAACGATAGCGAAGGCCGCTAATTTGACGACGTTTAGATTGGTGTTGTTAATAAAACATAAAAATGCACAGCACCGCTAGCAAAAAAATATCAAAAATTAAAGGGTTTTTCAGAAACATCAAACTTAAAGTTCAAGTACTAAAATTTAATGGGCTACAAAACTGCATACATAATTCGTTTATTATTCTGATAAAAAATTTGAAGTTTTACGAAAGTTTGTTGAATTTTGTTTAAATGTTGCACAAGGTTTGAAGCTACAGTTTGTACGATTTTAGGTGCAGAATAAACTATTAAAACAAGTAATACAAATTAAATAACAAAAAAAAATAGTTTGTTACAACACTTGTCTATATGTGTTCCGGTTATAATTTTCCAATACGGCGTAAACAAATATAGAAAAGTGGAAGTTAAAAGGTGAAAGCCTATTTTTTTAATCTTACAGGAACTGAATATGCCTTGAATTTAAGGAAATTTAATAATTAAAGTTTTCAATTTAATACGTGTGCATCGTTTATTAAAAATATAAATATTATATATCGCTAGCTTAGAGAGAAAAGTAGCTAAGTCCACTTTTTATGAAAACACATATATTGATACAAGAGGCTAGAGAAATTAAGAATGCGTCGATTCGAAAAGGGTAAAGGCCAATGTTTTATGCTTTCTCGGTTATAAATATTCAATGAAAGGAAAATTTGCTAAGTTCAAAAAAGCTCCGAAAATGCGATATGTATGTTAATATTTAAAACGTTCTTTATTAATCATCATGACACTAGCATAATACAATCAGTCCTCAAAATAAATATGTACAAAATGTGCATACAGTGATTTTTTTTTAATATTAACAATCTTTTTCGTGTTAAATCTTTTTTGTAAACTTTTTATTTACAGCTGCGTGTAAACTATGTCAACAAAATTCAAAATTATGGTGTTTGCTACTTATGTGTATTTATTTATTATTTTAAATAATTTTATTTTTAGTAGTTCCATCTACTATATTTCTACTGAAACCACATAAATGAAAGTTTCAAAGCTTGCATAAAATTAACCAAAATGAATCAAACTTAAAAAAATTTACTCCAAGCTTTCTAACTTTTTATTGATAATTTTTATAAGATTTTCGGGTGTGCAATTTTGTAGCCCATTCAATTTTAGTCTAATAAAGTGCAAGTTTCATGTCGCTAAAAGTTACCGTTGATTTTTTAGAATGTTTTTTGTGGAGGGTGTTGCGCATTTTCTTCCACATAAATTGCCTGTGTGCTCACACGAGCGCCTTGGCATATGCAATGGATTTGTGCCCAATAGCGGCAGCACAGTTAGTGAATCGCACAATCGTTACTGCAAACAACAAAAATTGTTAGCTTACAACTCGATAAGACGCATTGTTAAAAGTTAGTGAATCGCACTACTGATCACTGAAAGGAATCTTACAGAGTATATACAAACTTTTAATTTTTAACTTTTTTTTTTATTTCAAATTACGACTTGTCCGACTATTTTGTTTACTAGTATACATACATAGGGTGCCCATCGAATTTTTATTTATTTTTTTTTCCTTTTTATGAGAAATATTATTGCCTATTTTTATAGGTTTTTTAAAAATCATTTAAAGTTCGCGACTTCTCATTTTAGGTCAGAAAATATGATTTTGTAGATTTATCAGTTTGATTGTACTACATATTTTGTAATTGTTGAAATAAGGAATCGTCAAAACTTAAAAAAATAAGAAAATTTATTTTTGTTTATTTGCTCAATGAAAATCCCGACAATCCAAGTATGACAATAGATTATTATACATCGTTTTAAAGGCCTATAAATCCTCTTCTCACAACATGTTCGATCTTTAAAATTTAATGAAAAATAGTAATTTTAAACTGATAAATGTACAAAACCGCGTTTTCTAGCTTAAAATTAAATTCAATGAAAGGTATATTTACAATTTTCGTTTTTTAGTTTTTTGAGGTACTACCCCCTGAAATTTTTACATATAAGGAGAAAATATTTATCATTTAATATAGACTCAATTGACCCAGATTAACCCATGTCACAAACGTGTTAGAATAATGAACCATGTATCGTGGTTCTGTGCGTTATTATCTTGTTGTACAAGATAGACGCATGTTGTATGGGGTTTGGTAGGACATGGTATCAATAGGGCAAAGAAAGGATGTCAGATGAAAGGATACGCAGAATTGTCATTTAGGCGTGACTCGCCAAATTATGTATATGGCACGAATGCCGCACTTTCAGTATTAATGGCAGGAGTGCCGCTCTGTTAAAATGATGAGATCTGTATCGTTTCGATACTCAAAAATGATTGTGCTTTATTTCAACTTTCATTTGTTTATATAGCTTAAAAATACAATACAAACTCTAAGTTCAATATACTTAATTGACCTACTTAATTTCTACTATTGCTCATAATGATTTATGGTAGTCATGTGCAATGTGATTCCTCACTATTAACACTCAAAAAACTTTTGGTGACACATTGTACATATTTTGTTTCGTCAGCAGTTATTTGTATATGCAAAATTGCTTGAGCACACTTTCTGTTCATAATAGCCGATCACACTCAGCATGACCCAATTCTCATATTATAAGCAAAAAATATAATTAATAAAAATGAACTGCTATGCATATAGCTAACACACACGATTGAGAGAATACAAAGGTTGCGCCGATCTCGGACCGCTATTCCTCTCTTAACGAATTTGACAGAATCGTTGTTTGCATGACGTCACACTTGTGCAACTTGTTTACGTTTTCTTTGCAACATTTTTTCTTCTTCTTCCATTCTTGCTCACGTTTTGGCATTTCTCTCTCGCAATTGCACCAGTGTGACGTCACACAAAAGATATTCTCAAAAATCCTCTATGATCGGCGCAATCTTGTATTCTATCATTCTTGGCTAACACATATTGTATCAGGTACATGCACAACAACTTATGTTGATAAAAAGATAAGCATGCAACGACGAACGGGCCCAGGTTTATCGGCGCTGCGTTCCAGCGTCGGTAGTGGTTTCGCGTATCCACGGTAATGTTAAAACATTCGTACTTTTTTATGGGATAGAGTGCACTAAAATATTTTTGCACGAATGGTTAGTGTATACTTTATAGAATAGGATCGTAAATTTTTTTTTTTTGTTTAACACAAGGAGAAGTCTGTTAAATTGTCAATTGTTTATTGGGAAATGTATTATTTAATACTATTAAAAAATTAAATTTTTCCAGTATGAATATTTTTTCGATTCTGCTACTTTTGCTGAATACACCATTAAAATTTGGTTATTTTTCATTGAATATTTACGGAAACATAGCAATTAATATATAAAATTGATGAAAAGAAGGTCAAAGATTCATTTATGAAAAAATTTTTGAAAATTGAAATTTTCAAAAAATATTTAAGACATTAATTTTCACATATAGACCTATGAATATCTGCCAAACATATTTGAAATTCTAACACTTAATTTTTAGTGGCCCGTTTCAGAATGGTAATGTCAATCTTAAGTTTATTTCTTAGTTTAGTTTTTATCAAAGAAAGCGTTGAAAATTTGCGTTCTACAGCCGCAGAGCTATGTGGTAATGAAATTATATTAAAAA
>NW_023458569.1:3708490-3709688 GCF_013731165.1 Rhagoletis pomonella | reverse complement strand
GCGCGATGCATGAAGCTATTTTCGTTCATTCCATTTTTAATAGAATAAACTTTTTCCCAAAACATATTAACATCCAGTTCACCCGAAATATCAAGCTCACTTAGCCTCAGTAAATTCCACTCAGTGGTTATTATATCAGGATCGCAATCTATGAGATGAGGAAACTTTAACAAAAGAGGTAAAATTGGTAAATATTCTTTAGAAACTACGTTAGCTGGTGTCATTATTTGTAAAAGTTTTATATCTTCACGCTTGAAATCAAATCTTAAATTCATTTGGTCCAAAAACTCGATGTAAAACTTTAAGATATTGGTTTTAACTTCAAGGATTCCAGAAAAATTGACATTACTTTTCATAAACATCTCAGCTTTCGTTCCAACAAAAATTTCAGATATTTTAACATGATTATTTTCATTTTAAAATCAACATTAATATGTTAATGATCGCATCTTTTTCAATAAGGTCACTCAAAATTAAGGGATAATTGGAACTCTTTGTTAAGATAGTTAATTATGGGGAAAATATACGATAGAAATAAAAAAAAAGCCGACCGGTAAAGCATAAAAGTACGTTTACATATAAATATAATCTCAATCAAAGCTCGCTAGCTGTCAAATTGGTTGTGCTTGTTATTCACACAACTCAAGGAAAATTTAAACTTCTTCTCTGTACCGCCGTGGTCACTTTTTTCATATTATGCCATTTAGATATATCTTAACTGAATATTTTATTAAAAATACTTTTACAAACCCTTTTCATTACTAGCCTAAATTTTTGTTTACTTTTCCATTTGACATTCCACCTCTTCTTCGCAAGTATAATTAACAAAACTTGGTTGGACACCAAAAAGTTATCGGTTTAATCTGGGATAATTTTATAATTATACTTTTGTATGGCTAATCTCCTTTTCTAATTAAAGATTAGGGAGTTAAGCTCGAAAATGTGGATAATATTTTTATATGTAAAGCTATTATTAGCCGATTTAGTTACATACATACACATATAGGTTAAAGTGAAAGTACATACCATCCATTGCGTCGCCGTCACGGTCACCGTCACCGTCACCGTCACCATCACCGTCAACGGTGCTTATGCGCCAAGTTACACACTATCCGTTTGACGTTGCGTCCGAAAAATCATAAACTCGCTGCTACACCCAGAAAAAGGTTTAGTTATAATAACCAAGATTTGGTTATAG
>NW_023458569.1:3690840-3708390 GCF_013731165.1 Rhagoletis pomonella | reverse complement strand
AATTTGAAAAAAACGATAATTTCGCAAATTCTTAAAACGTATTCTACTTTTTTAATTTTTGACCTCATATTCAGATTGTGTGAGTTATTTTACATAGCAAATGACTATAAAATTCACGACTTTCAACTATTTTGTTACACATTTTTTTCCCAGAATGCATATGGTTTTCTAAATTTTCAAATGCAACGCGCAAGTACTTAGAGTTATCATATTCGAATAAAATTTTGCACAGCTTATTTTTAGACCAAAACACATCTTTTTCCGCCCGGCAAACCAAATTTTAATTTTAACGAACGGTCTAATATACATACACATATGTATATATTTATTTATGTATATATTCGCATGCGCAGAAGAATAGATGCGTGCTATTTTTACCAGTTTTATCTACTCGGTAGGTACATACATATGTATGTAGGTATAATTTTTTTAATGTTCAATAATTTCTTATAAAATTTCAACTTACACACTTAGGTCTCTTTTTATGCGGTTCTTTGTTATGCGGATTTGAATTTATGCGGTTTTCAACCCTTTTTTGCTGTAGCGATTTTGCTTTTTTGAGAGCTTTTATTACTTTTTTTTCAATGTGTAAGGGGCAATGCTTCTGACCAGGGTTCGGATTTGCCTCATTTTAGGCCCTCGCTCGCTCGTTAGTTTGCTCTGAGCTAGCGCAACTCACGAGCAACACGCGAGGCTGTTTGCAAACGAGCACTCATTAAGTACGAGCGCACGCGGTGAGCAGTTACCGAGCGAGTAAGCAAACGAGGGCCTCATTAGCTCTGCCCTCGCGAGGGCGTCGTTGCGAGCGAGGCACTCATTTGCAGCAGCAGACGAGCGAGGCGAGTAAACGAGCGAGGCAGATGAGGCGAGTAAACGAGCGAGGAAAATGAGGCAAGCAGATTAGACAGGCAAACGCGTTGTTTGGTCGGCAAAAATGTATGGGATAAAAATTGCAGCAACTAAGAATTTCGAGTAAAGGATTGTACGCACGCATGCAGATATGTATATATGAACATACATATGTATATACACATATGTTTGTATATATTTATGTACATATTCTCATGCACAGAAGAATAGATTCGTGCTATTTTGACCAGTTTTATCTACTAGGTAGGCACATATGTGCATACATATCTATGTAGGTATACTGTTTTTAATGTTCAATAATTTCTTATAAAATTTCAACTTGTACACTTAGGTCTCTTTTTATGCGGTTCTTTTTTATGCGGATTTGAATTTATGCGGTTTTTCAAACACTTTTTTCGCTGTAGCGATTTTGCTTTTTTGAGAGCTTTTATTACTTTTTTTCAATATGTAAGGGGCAATGCTTCTGATAAATAATTTGTCTTTGTATTCTTACATACAAGTAATTACTAAGTAATTTGACTAAGCAACTATGTTACATATGTATAAATGAGAATATAATATTTATGAAAATCATTATTTTGTCTTTCATTTCATAAATGAGTAGGACATCAGCATTTTCAAATGAATATTCCTGGTTTAGCCCCCATACATATGTATGTATGTAGGATAATACAAACTACTATTTGATAATTAAGGCTGGTCCACATAGAACTTTCGCGTTGACTATGTAGTTGGCGTTGGTTTGACAGAACGCAAGTTAAAAGTATTCGTTCTACAATGAAGCTTGGCAGAGACTACTTTGGCCACGAGAGATAAATTAATATTTCATATCAATAATTGCATGAAAAATTATATTTCTTGCCTTCATTTGATTAAAAGGAAAAAACATTTCATTTAATTTTATTTATTTGGAACAGCTGGCGACCGACGCAGCGATCTTTCTGCTTTGTGTTGGCCTTAGCGTTGCCAAATTTTGGATATGTGGACGGCTGCTTTGAAATTCGAAGCCAACGCAACGCCAAAGTTGTATGCGAACCGGTCTCTATTCTTTGTTTACGCAAATTTTCCCATGTCTACATATCCATATATACATTCATACATATGTACATATGTCCTTGAACAACATAAATAAATTTTTTCACCAAGGACTATATTTCATTCAGGTATACAGCATAACTGCTACAAGTAGCAAACTATTTTGGGGGTGTTAACAAGTGCTTACTTGTTTTTTTGTTTCTGCGGCACAAACGATTATAATATCTTCGTTACTTACTTTTCTCTGTAAAGACAAAATGTACATAAATACGTACATACAAACATATATAAATATGCATGTTATGTGTGTACACATATATGAATATAACTCTAAAAAATAATTCATTCCATAATCTATGCTTATGTATGTAATCAATTTTATTTGTTGTTTTAAATGCTGCCCTAATATAATACTTTACATATATATGCATATGTACATACAATTATTAACATACTTTCGTACATAATCTATTGACATACATTCCCACATTTTTATGCACAAACATGCATGTGTTGTATAGTACACTCGGAGCGCTCGCTCGTCGCTCACTCGTCTTTCCTAGCAGAGTGAGTATGCAGACAGGTACTCGCCTCGCACTGCGAGCGAGGCAACACACAACAGCCTCGCTCGTTTAATAGGAGCGCGAGCAAACAAGCAGCGCTCGCTCGTTTGGCGAGCGAGCCAAACTTCTCGTGCCTCGCCTCATTGCTGCTACTAGTACGAGCTGCGAGCGCCTCGCTGTCTGCGAGGCATTGAGTAGGAGTTTGCTCGCTCGCTCGCTCGAGCTCCGAGTTTTTGCCCACCCTGCTTCTGACAAATAATTTGTCTTTGTATTCTTACATACAAGTAATTACTAAGTAATTCGGCTAAGTAACTATGTTACATATGTATAAATGAGAATATAATATTTATAAAAATCATTATTTTTTCTTTCATTTCATAAATGTGTAGGACATTAGCATTTTCAAATAAATATTCCTGGTTTAGGCCCCATACATATGTATGTATGTAGTATAATACAAACGACTATTTGGGGTGTTAAACAGTATTTGATAATTAAGGCTGGTCCATATATATAGAACTTTCGCGTTGACTTTGTAGTTGGCGTTGGTTTGACAGAACGCACGTTAAAAGTATGCGTTCTACAATGAAGCTTGGCAGAGACTACTTTGGCCACTAAATTAACATATTAACGAGAGATAAATTAATTAGTCTGTTCCTTTGAACTTCGGACTAAAACCTGTGGAACTGTCAAACTACAATTTTACTCTCTCAAGTGAGAGTAAAAGGAGAACAGATGCAGAAGTGCACGGGAACGCAAAAAGCACTATTTCCTGTAAAAACGTCAGTCGGTTGTTTACATGTCATTTGTACAACACTGATTTGGCTGAAATATCACTAAATAATTATTCAAATCTATACATATTCAAACATTTCGTTGTTTACTTCCATTTTTTTTACAAATATAAGGTTATTTGCTTTCACCGCATTTTGTTTTTGCTTGCACATGCAAATCAGCTGATCGTTTGACACCTCTCATGAACTTACAGGAAACAAGACTCCGGACTAAATCCTGCAACTTCTGACTAGAAACAGTTGCTCAGTTACTCTCTCAAAAGTGTTCCCACTTACAGGTTTTATGTCAATAGGAACGACTTCCTGTAAGTTCTGACTAAATCCTGTAAACCGGACTGCTATTGGAACAGACTAAATATTTCATATCAATAATTGCATGAAAAATTATATTTCTTGCCCTCATTTGATTAAAAGGAAAAAAACAGTTCATATAATTTTATTTGGTGACAGGTAATAAGGTCAATGGAAATAAGGTCAATTGACTTTATTTCCCACCCTGGTGCGAAATAAAGTCAATTGACATTATTACCTTTTCAAAAGCGAAATAAAGTCAACAAAAATTTGGAAATAAAGTCATTGACGCTATTTCCTCATTCAAATGGAAATAGCGTCAACAATGCTTAAAGTATGTCGATTCATAGAAAAAAATGTTGTTCTTACAATAAACATTGCACCGTAAGTGTTGTTTTTTAATAGATGAAAAAGGTTATAGCCAAATCCTCAGTGTTGTGATATTAATCCACACACAATCTTGAACTCCCACCAATTGATTTTAGTAAAAAAATTTAAATTACGAATATGTAAAAACGCACAGCTGGAATACGAGAAATATTTGAAGAAAGAGTGTAGAAATGATCCATAACTTGCAAAACATGTTTCGTTTCCACAAAAATAAAGCGAACACTATTAAATTGAAGAAACAGTCCATGTCCAAAAACCCCGGAGGAACCCTGAATGAATTCTGTGTTTTAAATTAGCATATTTTGAACGAACTCGGAATGTCTAAGGTGGAAAAGAAACCAACCTTTCTATAAGGAAACAATGTCTCCGCCAGCAATTTGTGACGACATCATTTAAAAGCAGCTAAGGAGAATGACGACACTATTTATTAGATGGCACATTCAACGAGCCAATGTTCCAAAATGCGGGTATAAACAATTATTGATTATTTAATATCGGAACCGAGATCAGTTAATTAATTGGTTTTCTCACACTTTTGAAACACAAACTATATGCTTTTTTACTACAGACAAGTTGTTGCCCCAAAACACAGCAGAAATCTTCCAATCAGGGCTGCCAACTATCCTTAGTTATGAGGTGCCATATTGAGGATAAAAAAGTGCCAAAATGTACCAAATAGAAAAATAAAGGTGCCAAAAAAGGTGTCATTCCTTTTAATCATTCACATTTAGCAATAAAATAAAGCTACATTTTCCAAACAAAAGTGCAATGATAAAATAAGATGAACCAGTTGAATAGCCTTTATAAATTAGAAAATTTTAGTTGAGAAAAAGAAGTACATGCTAAGGATTTCACAAAAATGTATTGAAATGTAATTTTTTTTACAAAAGTGCCATTTTGGCACTTTGTGCCAAATTGAAAAAATAAGTGCAATTTGAAGTAAAATAGGGACAAATGGCACGGTTTGAGACAAGTTGGCATCCCTGCTTCTAATAACTTACAAATATAAAAATGTGAAATATCGAGGGCTTGAATTCATTAATACCCTCTATCTGCAATTTGCACAAAAACTAATTTGTGATTTTAGAAACCATCTGGGACTTATTGCCTGTCGTTATATAGGGTAGCATTAATATCACTGATGACAGTTAAAGCTTAGGTGGATTTTTATATCAGAATCTCATCTTTGTGAAAAGTGTGCAGATAGAGAGTATTATTGAATATAAGCCCTCGATGTTTAAAATATATACAAATTTTATTTCAACGTATACAAAAAATAAATCCACCTGCGTTACAGCACAGTGGGAGACGGGGAAGGGGGGCCGCGGCGTAGCGTGACGTGGTGTGCGCGCCGGTCGCGCGGGGTACGCGGGGCACGAGCGCGACGCGCGCGGTGTGGCGCGCTGACGCGGGCCGCCGCGAAGCTAAGCAAATATAATATTTGAAAGAGAAATAATGTCAATTGATTTTATTTCGTTTTTAAAAAGGTAATAAGGTCATTTGACTTTATTTCCCACCCTGGTCACCTTTTATTTATTTGCAACAGCTGGCGACCGACGCAGCGATCTTTCTGTTTGTCTGGTCTTAGCGTTGCCAAATTTTGGCTATGTGGACGGCTGCTTTGAAATTCAACGCCAACGCAACGGCAAAGTTGCATGTGAGCCGGTCTCTATTTTTTGTGTACGCAAATTTTCCCATGTCTACATATCCATACATACAGTATTGGCCAATACAATAGCACCACCATTTCAAAGTGATATTGTTTGCCACTCATGTTTATTTATTTATTTTTAAGAATTTTCAATTAAAATACAGTTCATTCTCTCACAAAACACATTAAACTCAAGTTTAAAACTTTTTAAAAGACCGCAAAAAAGTGCAACAAATTGTCACCCAAAGTTTGAAATTTCTCAGAAGCGGTAGAATTTTTTTGAATACACAGCTTTATGCCCATTCAATTTTAGTCTAATAATGTGCAAGTTTCAAGTGGCTAAAAATTACCGTTGATTTTTTTTTAATTTTTTTCCCTGAAGATGTTGCGGGTTTCTGCCATATAAAAATAAATTGTGTGCAAATGAGACAAAAAAAATTCTAAAAAATCAATGGTAATCTTTAGCGACTTGAAACTTGCACATTATTGGACTAAAATTGAATGCGCTATAAAACTGTGTACTCAAAAAAATTCTAGAGCTTCTGCGAAAAAATTTTGAAATTTAAGAGAAAGTTTGTTGCACTTTTTTGCGGTCTTTTAAAAAGTTTAAAACATGGGTTTATGTGGGTTTTGTTAGAGAAAGAACTGTATTTTAATTGAAAAATCTTAAAAACAAACAATTAAACATAAGTGGCAAACAATATCGCTTTGAAAGGGGGGTGCTATAGATATGTCCAACAAATAAATTTTTTCACCAAGGATTATATTTGAATAGTCCACTTGCAAAGTGCGCTATGTAAAATTTTTTCGATTTTTAGTTTTTGGAGGATTACGTACCAGTATTTATAGTAGTTTCATGTCCACTAACAACACAGTGCAAAATCTTTTTTATATTCTGAAAACAATAAAATGAACTTAGAAAATTGCTTTAGGTCGTATAGACTGTTAATGTTATCTTATGTCATGTTATGTTATGTTACAATTTTAAAAGGCTCTTATTTATCCAAATTTTCAGGTAATAATGGAAAAGATTCAATTTAAATGATACTTGTTGTCGTAGTCGTTTTTTCAAATTTATGGCTTTCTATTATAAAATCACATAACGCTGTTTGCAAGTGGACTACTCATTTCATTCATCAGGTATACATAGTGTGACCAACTGTACGTAAATTACACGTACAGTACGTAAATTTGTAGCCATGTACCATGCACCGAAGCTAACCACAAAATCATGAAAATGTAATTGAATCGAAGAAATATTGTTGTACGTAAATTTTATCGATAGGAGCGCCCAACATACATACGAACATGCAAATTTTTAGTAATAAAAACTAAAAATATTATAATGAATCACTTATTAAAAAATCGTCAAAATGACGATAAAATCCCCAACACTGACAACGCTGTCTGCTGAAAACTTTATTTGTGTTTTCTTGTGTCCGTTAAGGGTGGGTAAATCAGCAAATTTATAGGAGTTGACTCAATGACTCCAACTCACTTTAGGGAGTCAGTTCATTCAACTAACTCATTTGAGTCTTTGTATATTAAACTCATTCGTATCGTAGACTCGTTTTTAAGCATGTGTGCGGTATAGCGGCCGTTGAGATAAAACAAAAATTAAAAGTGGGCGTATTGAACGCGTATTTTCTTTGATCAATCAGATTTGGAGCGATGAGAAATCATAACTGAATATCGAGACATTGCGAGATCTTTTGTTTGTTCGGTACAACATTAAAATGACTTGTACGGAATTTTTCGGATTCGTAAAGAAGCAGCCTCAAATGTTGAAAGAAATTGCATCAGATGGAAAATACGCGTTCAGGAAAACTAATCAAGATCAATGAATTGATTACATAGGCCGACACTTTTGTAATTTAGGAGCAATTGCATTATTTCAGCTTTGACTGTATGTATGTACTTAAATATTTCTCAATTCGCAAATTAATATGCTGAAGTTTGTACGTCAAAAATGTGTTTGGATATCGACTAATAAACAGCAATAAAATCGTTTCCAAAATTTTTCTTTAAAATTTTGTGTTGCTACAATCTTTTGTGTACGTAAATGAGTTTTTGGAAAAGTGGTCACAATAGGTATACAGCATAACTGCTACAAGTAGCAAACTATTTTGGGGTGTTTCAAGTGCTTACTTGTTTTTTGTTTCTGCGGCACAAACGATTATAACATCTTCGTTACTTACTTTTCTCTGTAAAGACAAAATACATGCATATGTACATACATACATAAATACATACATACATATATATATAAATATGCATGTTATGTAAGTACATATGTACATATCACAGCGAACGGCAGTGCGCGCGAGTGACGAAAGCAGCCACAGTAGCATGCTGAAATGACTCGCTTATATATACACGAGATTTGGAAGTTTTTATCCAGACGTCCAATCGACATGTTTGAGATATCGTTGGAAAGGTCTTGCAGAGTGAGTCCAGAAAATGTATTCAAGCTTCATAAAAGAATAGCCGGATTCTTAAAAATTAGGCTAAAGTGTTGCGAAACAAAAAACTTTTTTTTGCTTTTGGCGGTTTAAAGGGGCATGTGGATACACCCAACATATTTAGTGTTATTCTATAGGCCAATACCTTTCAAACAATACCTTACATATTAAGTTCCGGCTACTAGTTGGAAAGATATAGAGGTAAATGTGTTTTGGTTCGTGTCTCCACTAGGAGATGCTTTGGTATGTATGTGGCGTCTGTACGTACCATCATTTAATTTTTTTCAAACTTTCAGGAATTAAAGTACAAAAAAAACTAAGAAGGTTTTGTTCCAGGATGTTTTGATTCGTATGCCTTTGAGGGCGTGGCTGCTGTCTGAAATTCGAAAAAAGCCAATTTTTTAAACTACCACTGAGGCCGCACTACTCAGTCCATGGCATTGATGTGGATATCAGTAGAAGGGTCTTCAAACAGGCTATCTAACGTTATCTTTTGTGTTTATAAAATATAAATATGTCATAACGTTATCGCCCGAAAACTAAAAATCGGGCTGCTGAAAATATACCATTTGGGCATTTTCTCAAAAACTTGTCAGTCGATTTTATTCTAGGTTTCCACAAATCTAGCCCAAAACCTTAGCTTTCATCTGGTATACAGCTTATATCTGGGAAAACTCTTGTTGTGGAGATATTGCGATTCAAATTGAAAAAATGTCGCTCCAAAAAGGGTCAAATGGTTAACATATCCGTCTAATTTGGTTATTTTAAGATATAAAAATAACTTACCCAGTTCCCCAAAAAAATTGCCCATTCCCCGATTGCCACTTAAACCGAATTTCCCTGAAAATCGGGGAATTTTCCGCGAGTTGACAAGTTGAATGATGCAGCTGTGCTAATCACTTCCTAAATGTCTTGGAAACCACAATTTGTGTGTATTTTAGAGCACTTAACCTACCTGGGAAGACGCGTACAATATTACCTATAGTTGTACATAAATATGTATGTATGAATGCATTTAGTTCACCCAGTGTGCCGCTACTACTTACATACATATGTATAAATTGCCACTGAGCAAAACTACTTGAGAAAAAAGCATTAGTTTAGTAGCACGAGTGTAACATCGTACACGTAATAGAAGTAAAACTTCTTAAAAAGAGCACATGTGTGCGCCCCACACCCGGTAGAAATCTTAACAAAAATAAACTACGAGACTATCATACGAATATAGTTGTTTATTGTATCCATAGTTGGTACCAAGTTGATAAGTTTTTATCATTTCTTATATTTTTAATTTTTTCGAATACAAAAAAATTCGCAAAATTATGTGTTTCAATGGACACATCGATTTGAATATATAATTTAGATTTAGATAATATTTTTAGCAATTTATTTGAGAAAAATAAAACATTTAGATTATTGTTTGTATTTTGGTCGATTTTAAATTTGCTACCCCAAAATAATTGATATCAAATAAAACACCTCTTTGAGGTAAAAGTTTCGAGTGACGAAAGCTGAACTAGAAACACAAAATTTTTGATATCAATTTCGTGACGAAAATTATACGCATTTTTCGACTGCCTTTGAAACGTACGGAAAATCTTTTTTTTATTTATTAGGAACGTTGCGTTTTCTGCTAGAAACACAAAATAAAAAACAGAACTTATGCAACGATTCGTATGAATAAAAAAGATTTTCCGTACGTTTCAAAGGCTCAAATTCAAAAGGTTCAAATTACCGGTTACAAGAGTACACAGAATGCGAAAAGGGTTTAAAAATTGACAGGAACTTTATTTACCGGTTACAAAGTTTTTATTACCTGCGCAGAATAGACCTGTTAAAAGAAAACTCAATAAAACCAAGGTCTGCATTTCATATACATGCACATATACATATGTGTGTATCTAAGTTAGCACACGCTTTGCTAATTCTTCAACCAATAACCGCTGACTTGACACTTACGCTAGTTATTGACCCAAAAGCCAATAATAAGCTGTGTCAAGTTAAAGTGAAATGCAATAAGTTAATAAATAGGAAACTGTTCTCTTTTTATTAATATTTGCAAATTACATTTTGTTGACAAAAATAGCTGTGTCAACAGTAATACTTTAAATTCAATAATAATTCTTATTAATATTCGCAATTACATATTTACCCTTTTCCGGTCTTAGCGTCTGGTACATATTTCAAAACATAACTCACGTTTTGCAATAGTAATCAAAATTTTGTTATAAAAACTGAACAAATGTAAATTTAGTTTTTAAGTCTTAATTAAGCCTCCAATAAAGCGGGCATAGCCCTAGCCTCAACGTATTTAGTTTTATTTAGTGTCCCTCCAACAGAGAGGACACCAACTGGCGCCCGAGCGAATGCTCAAGTACACGCGCGAAGTAAAATCATTGTAAAGGAATAAAAGCAAGTTCTCAAACGTACGCGAAATAAAATCCTTGTAAAGGAATAGAAGCAAGTTCTCAAACGTACGCGAAAAAAAAATCCGAGTAAACTCTAAAAGTCGTGTGTGAGCAAAACGGAAAACTGTGCGAAAATTAATATCCTGAAAAGAAAAACAAGTAAGGACTCGCGAACCCGAAAAGCTAAAGATCGACACCTGTGAAGCAGAGGAGAAAGCGACTATTACAGCAAAGAGCATAAAAAAGGGTGGAATAAGCTAAAGATCGACACCTGTGAAGCAGAGGAAGAAGCGACTATTGCAGCAAAGAGCATAAAAAAAGGGTGGAATAAGCTAAAGATCGACACCTGTGAAGCAGAGGAAAAAGCGACTATTGCAGCAAAGAGCATAAAAAAGGGTGGAATAAGCTAAAGATCGACACCTGTGAAGCAGAGGAAAAAGCGACTATTACAGCAAAGAGCATAAAAAAGGGTGGAATAAGCTAAAGATCGACACCTGGGAAGCAGAGGAAAAAGCGGTATTAGTAAATTTTTTTTTTTTTAAGGTATATATGTATGAGCACCCAAATTAGGGTACTCAAATTTATATGACAAATTTATATTAAGCCACATTAGGGCCGAAAAATTATAAAGGCCGCGATTCACCACCGAAAGGGGGACCCTCCGGTTTTATAATAAATAATTATAAAATATATAAAATTATTTCAAATTAATCGAAATGGCAAACCCAAACAACCTAATTCGCCCTCCCACCCTTGCCCCTCCTCAGGCGGTAAATGATAGGCAGCTAAGCATAGATGACTTAAGGGCCTTAATAAATAACATAGCAACAGATATTTTGCAGCAACGGGGACCAGGAGTAGTACAGGCCACTCTCAATCTAAATTCCTTTTTAAGTTCGGCAATAGACCAAACAATTGAGGATAGGCATCGGGGTAATTTGGCAGATTTAGATAAAATCCCAGATGTAGTTAGGTGTCTCAAGGATTTCTCCGGACGTCCTGGGGAATTTAATTCCTGGAAGAAGAGTGTAGATCGTATTTTGAGTATATACGATCCGTGTTATTCGAAACAAAATTATAGGAAACGCCGATACGGCACTAGTGTCCTATAATACACCTTTAGATTGGTCGGCAATTGTAAAATGTCTAGCAATGCATTATGCAGACAAACAGGATGTTTCCACTTTGGAGTATCAATTAACCACCTTAGTCCAAGGTAACAAATCCATATCAGAATTCTACCAATAGGTTTATGAGTACCTTTCATTAATACTTAACAAATTAGGATGTGTAGAAATGAGTAAGGAATCTCTTCGCATGATGACTCAATCTTATAGAGACAAAGCACTTGATACATTTGTCAGGGGTCTGAACGGAGACTTACCTCGGTTACTGGGCATCAGAGAACCAGCTGATCTCCCACAAGCTCTTCACTTGTGCATGAAGCTGGACAACCAAAATTACCGAACAAATCATGCACAAAATATTAAAAAAGGACACCCAAATTCGGGAAAATATCCTACACACCAACAACCCTTTTACCCACAATTGGCTCACGAGCCACAAACGAATCAAACAAGGTGGAAGAGCAAACCACAGTCCACCAACCAAAATCAATTTATTAATACCCCTCCAAGGCCACCGACGCCTCAACAGAAACCAGAACCTATGGAGGTAGATCAGAGCTTACATTCAAGAAAAATCAACTATATGAACAGACCACCTCAAAATCAGCTTCAGGGCAAAAGACCGCCATCGGTCAACAATCAGCCACCAACCAAAAACCAAAGGACATTTCATATAGACACATCAGAAGAGGGTAACCAAACAGAAACCGAATATGATGAACATGCGGAATGCAATGACGTTAATTTTTTAGCATGATTAGCTCCATACATCGAAATGAAGACGGAGAGCGGAAAAATTTTGAGATTTTTGATAGATACAGGTTCGAGTAAAAACTACGCGAAACCAAATTTAGCTAAGAAACGAATACAAAACGAAAAGCCATTCTATGCTAAATCAATTGTAGGAGATGTTAAAATAATAGAACACACCTACGTAAAGCTCTTTAATGTAGAAGAAAAAATAAAATTTTATCTTATGCCCTTATTGAAATCATTTGATGGTATTTTGGGAAACGACACTCTAAGAGCACTAAAAGCAGCTGTGTATATTAGCAGATAATAAAATGATTTTAGGAAATGACCTTATGGTCAGACTTAAGCAGCAGGCTGCACAAAGCGTAAATACTATAAATATAAAAGAAGAGGGCTTATCCTCTAAACAAAGGGACATTATGAAAAATATTGTAAATACATATCCCAATCTTTTCTCCGAACCAGATGAAAAGCTAACATACACCACCAAGGTCTTGGGACAAATTAGAACATTAAATGACTCGCCTGTATATTCAAAATTCTACCCCTATCCAGCGTCTTTAAAGAACGAAGTAGAATTACAGGTAAAAAAATTACTAAATGGTGGTATTATAAGACCATCCAGATCTCCATACAATTCACCAGTATGGGTTGTACCTAAAAAACCAGATTCAGAGGGTAACAAGCAGTATCGTCTGGTAATAGACTATAGGAAATTGAATTCGGTTACAATGGCCGATAGGTACCCCATATCCGAGATATCAGAGGTCATTTCCAATCTTGGAGAAAGCAACTTTTTCTCCGTATTGGACTTGAAAAGCGGTTTTCACCAGATTCCTCTAAAGGAATCTGATATCGAAAAAGCGGCATTTTCGATCAAATCTGGAAAATATGAATTTACTCGCTTACCGTTTGGGCTTAAAAATGCCCCATCCATTTTCCAGCGAGCTCTGGACGACGTACTTCGCGAGCATATAGGAAAATACTGTTACGTCTATATCGACATTATTATTTTCAGTAAAACCGAGGATGAACACCTCAATCATATTACGAAAATCTTTGAAACCTTGGGAGAGGCTAACATGAAAGTCCAGCTGGACAAGTGTAAATTTTTTCAAAAGGAAGTTGGGTTTTTAGGATACATTATATCCCCAAATGGCATAAAAACCAACCCTGATAAGGTCAAAGCGATTGCAAATTTTCCGCAACCCACAACTCTAAAAGAGCTTCGAAGTTTTCTTGGAATGTCGGGATATTATCGTAGATTTATAAAAGACTACGCAAAGTTAGCAAAACCCCTAACATCCCTTCTAAGAGGGGAAGAAGGGCGAATATCGAAGAATAAATCTTCAAAAGTTCAAATAACTTTAAATGAAGAAGCCATAAGAGCCTTCAAAAACATTAAATTTTCTCTTACCTCTGAAGACATCATACTCGCATATCCCGACTAAAATAAAAAATTTCAGTTAGTAACAGATGCCTCCAAATTTGCTATTGGAGCCGTCTTGTCTCAAGACAACAAGCCGTTAGCGTTCATCTCAAGAACTTTAAGTAGAGCTGAAGAGCATTACGCGGCTAACGAAAAAGAAATGCTAGCCATAATCTGGGCTTTAAACTCATTTAGGAATTTCTTGTATGGATCAGCCAAGGTGGAAATCTTTACTCACCACCAACCACTCACATATGCGCTTAGCAACAAAAATAACAATTCGAAAATGAAAAGGTGGAAGGCAGCTCTTGAGGAATACTCTTACGAAATATTTTATAAACCTGGTAAACAAAATGTAGTGGCTGACGCCCTTTCGAGAATACCATATACAGAAACACAGGTCAACACCTTGTCTGAGGCAACAAATTCGGATGACAGTTCATCCCACAATCTAATATATAGTGTCGAAACACCTATTAACGCGTTCAAAAATCAGATATTCCTCAGTACCAACGAAGTCTCCACTTACCAGTTTAAGATAATATTTCCAACATATCATCGCCATATGGTTACTGAACCAGAATTCTCTCAGCAAGTACTTAGCTCAACCCTTAAGAGATACCTCAACCCATCAGTGATAAACTGCATTAAAACGGAAGAATCCATAATGGGAAAAATACAAAAGTTATACCCGCTACATTTTAACAATATATTAGATATAACTAACGAAAAAGAGCAGGAGGAAATTATTATTAAAACACATAATAGAGCCCACAGGAATAGTAAAGAAAACAAAATTCAAATTCTAGAAAGGTACTACTTTCCTGGAATGGCAAATAAAATAAAGAAAATTATCAAAACATGTGCCACATGCAAAGAAAATAAGTACGAGCGTAATCCACCAAAACCACAAATACAGGCCACACCAATACCTCAGTTCCCAGGTCAAATAGTCCATATAGATATATTAATAATGGGAAAGCAACTTATTTTAACAGCTTTAGACAAATTTTCAAAATATGCAGTAGCAAAAGTTATTCGCTCCAGAGCAAGCGAAGACATAAGGCAACCACTGAGGGATATCCTTTTTACCTTAGTACCAGAAACAATAGTTATGGACAACGAAAGGTCCTTCAACTCAGAATCAATTAACTTCATGATAAATAACGAATTTGGCACTGAAATATATCGAACACCTCCATATACCAGCTCTTCAAACGGACAGGTAGAACGCTTTCACTCCACTCTACAGGAGATAATACGCTGTCTGCAAGTCGAAAAAGCCACCGATCTTTTAGCGAATTATTGGAAATATCCGCGAATTATTGGAAATATCCGTCATCTGTGCATTCAACCACAGGGAAGAGACCAATAGAAATATTTTTTGGGAGAAGAATTAGCAGTGACCCTAAACTTCTAGAGAAAGATAGACATAAAATCGATAAAAAGTTGCAGGATAAGCAAGAACAGGATTTGTCTTATCATAACAAAGATAGAAAACCCCCAAGAATGTTCTCAGAAGGAGACGTCATATACGTAAAAATAAATAAGGGATTAGGCAATAAGTTATCAGCTAGATATAAGAAGGAAATCGTAGCAGAGAATTTTAACACAACCATAAAAACAAAATCAGGCAGGATAGTTCACAAAAAAGATATTAGACAATATTAAACCAGTAACCTTCAATTCACAGAAAATGCTATTTACGACAATATTAGCCTTGGCATTTGTACTCGGTGCGAACAGCCAACAAATAGACCTGGCGAATAACAATGGATACATACCAATCAGGTCAGGAGAACTAAAAACAATTAATCATTACGACAAGGTACTACACTTTATCAACTTAACCACATATGAAGACACGATGTTACGCATTACGGACAATATAAAAATTTTTAAAACGACCTCCTCGGAGGACACGGAAGTTTTGGAATCCATCTACGAAAATTTTCTTCTTCTAAAAGCAAAAATAGATAGACTACATCCTCACCCGAAATCAAAACGAGGGCTAATTAACATATTAGGTAAAGGCTTAAAATTTATAGCAGGCTCCATGGACAGTGACGATGAACGAGACATAAGGAATGCACTAGACCAGATGCATAGCAATGAACAGACAATATCAGACAACACAATCAAATTAACGTACTTTAACAATTTCTTAAGGCAACAAATAGGAAATATTACCACCCACATAAATAGGCAACAGACATTTATAAGCGACTACATAAATACATTCATACACTCCACAATGAACAAAATAAAAACATTAGAAGACGACATCGAATTTATCGAACATACTTATAGAATTAACAACGACATAACACTCCTAAGAAACCACATAGACGACATTGAACAAATCATATTCTCTACTAAATTGGGCATAGTTCCCACCGACATAATGACAAAAACGGAAATTGACTTAATCACGGACTACGACAGCTATAGGAATATCAAGACAGCCGTTATCTTTCAAGAAAATACCATAATAATTACCTTACTTATCCCACAATTTTCCGCAAATATCCTATCCAAAATAAAATTTGAACCCCTTCCCAACACCTCGAATAAATCAATTCTTTTAAGCGAATACGAAGTACTTGCAGATAAGAATAATCATATTTACAGTTTAGATGTTAAGGATAATTTAGAGAAAAATTTAATTAGGAAAAATGATGAATGTCTCGTGAATATTTTAGAATTTAGGGAAGCCCAATGTAAGCTAGAAAATTTAACAGAATCCTCAGTTACAGAAATCGAAGCAGGAATACTAATACTGAAACACTTTAATGGAAATATATATCATGATTGCAACAATTTAAAATTTCTAAACAAAGGAACATTTTTGATAAAATTTATAAACTGTAAAATCACGATATCAAACATAACCTACATCAACTTCAATCTAAAAATTCACAATACATTTATTTTGCCAAATGTAATAACGCACATTAAAGAAAAAAATGAAACAAATATGAATTTAAAAATCGAGACTCTATATGTAAGCCATTTAGAACATAAAAGCGACATTCAGTTGCTAATAAAAGACAATAAAACTGAGCATATAATTGGTTTAAGTACAGACGTAATAATCACTCTTTCATTATTGTTTTTCTTGCTTTTTGCATAAAAAAGAATTATTACAAAAAATTTCATGTAACCACAGAGTATGTAACAGATGCACCTAAAGGCCCATTTTTTCAAGTCACTACATAATTTCATAACACTTTTGTCGATTGAGGGCAATCGACCTAAGAGGGGAAGAGTTAGCACACGCTTTGCTAATTCTTCAACCAATAACCGCTGACTTGACACTCACGCTAGTTATTGACCCAAAAGCCAATAATAAGCTGTGTCAAGTTAAAATGAAATGCAATAAGTTAATAAATAGGAAACTGTTCTCTTTTTATTAATATTTGCAAATTACATTTTGTTGACAAAAATAGCTGTGTCAACAGTAATACTTTCTTCTTTTGTATGCTGATCAATTTGGTATAGATTTTTAATGTTATTGTAGGCTTGGTTGATCTATCATGTGCAAGTGCAAGTGAAAACTCTCGGTTTCTGCTTCACTTTATGCCCAACGTTTCGCTAACGTTCTTAGCTTCCTCAGGGGCGGAAATCTTTATTGAAAAACAACAAAAACATTTTTACAATTATAAAACATTAGACAAAAACAAACATATTTTATATGACAATCACATTTGTTGTGAGGAGTTGAAATTTATATCTATAGTGTGTATGAATATACATGTATACCAAAAACTAACAAAA
>NW_023458569.1:3687129-3690740 GCF_013731165.1 Rhagoletis pomonella | reverse complement strand
GTTTTTGTCTAATGTTTTATAATTGTAAAAATGTTTTTGTTGTTTTTTCAATAAAGATTTCCGCCCCTGATGAAGCTAAGAACGTTAGCGAAACGTTGGGCATAAAGTGAAGCAGAAACCGAGAGTTTTCACTTGCCCTTGCACATGATAGATCAACCAAGCCTACAATAATATTAAAAAGTAATACTTTAAATTCAATAATAATTCTTATTAATATTCGCAATTACATATTTACCCTTTTCCGGTCGAGCGTCTGGTACATATTTCAAAACATAACTCACGTTTTGCAATAGTAATCAAAATTTTGTTATAAAAACTGAACAAATGTAAATTTAGTTTTTAAGTCTTAATCAAGCCTCCAATAAAGCGGGCATAGCCCTAGCCTCAACGTATTTCATTTTATTTAGTGTCCCTCCAACAGAGAGGACACCAACTTCTATATGCATGCATTTATATAAGTGCATAGCTATTTACTGAACAGTAGCGCAGAATGAGCCAAAATTTTGCAGCAATAATCAAATAATAGCTAAGCGTTGGTTTTACTACGACCTTGGAAAGACGAAAAAAGTTTACTTGTGAGCCTTTTAGCCTGAAGTATGTATGTAGATACAATATTGCAGCAGCTTTCTACCTAGGTTTTGTTTATTTTCCACTAATAATTTGTATGCTTTAGAAATATTTACGGAAATAGAGCACATGATTTCGTCCATTTTAGAGTTGTAGCAGATAGTGAATTTTTCCTCATACTGCATTTCGCTAAGTGCGGAGTTGTGTGGCTTAGTTGGGATTTCCCTGAATACCAGATATTTCGTAAATACGTACGTCCTTCATACAATTTTATTTTGTAAGAGTTTTGGGTGTGTACCTACATACATTAATGAGATAAACGACGCGGGTGCTCCATTCGCGATCACTCACAACAGCTTATCCTGAAAACTTTTTAGGGCGTTGTATGGAAGATGTTTTTTTCGCTTTTCTAAGGAATTGCGCTATAATTGCACGTATACATATATGCATTGTCGTCAGTGGTAGAAGTAATACAAAAGTATTCACACTTATGTAACAGTGGTAACTGCCTATTGCATCGCATTTCTTTTTCGAATCGTATTACAGAATAGCCTCTTAGATGTTTTTCTTTTTTGGAAAATATAAATCGTATGTTGCGAATGCCGCATTATACTAGAGCCAACATTTCGACATAAGCTACTATTCCATATGAACACATATATATATATATATATATATATAAATGAAGCAAATTATTACATCACATTATTTTATCTATTTATTTTCTTCAATTTCTAATTTTGAGAAGTGGAGAATATCAAAATTTAATTTTGTTATCAATAGATTCGATAACGATTTTTTCCTTACAATTTTGTACGTAACTTAGTGAGTATTGTAGAAAGTGCGCTGAAAGCCCGTTCAACAGAAACTTGTGTTGCTGGTACTGGTAATACAACCTCCGCTAACTTAAACATCTCACACTCATTCCGATACAATTTTCTCCAGTATTCCAGGACATTTGTGTCGAACGGTTACATTTCTTTTACACAGAGACTAACCAGCTTTTGTTTGATGTCCGGTTTTCCGATTGGTCTCGTTGCACTTTGCGATTTTGCCAATTACCTTACCTGAAGCGTTAACTTATGGTACGCCCCTTTCGATGTGCTTGGAAGTTCATTGTCCTGTGTTATATGTAGTACAACTCCAGAAGTGCAATAATTTTCATATTCTGATGAATTTTCAATTTTAAGGATCATTTGGTAAGTCCTTATTAAGTGATCCTGTAAAAGAATACTGTCCTGGAATACTGGAGAAATAAAATAATGTGATGTAATAATAATCTGTGGTCATATGGTATAGTAGCATATGTCGAAATGTGGGCTTTAGTATAATGCGGCACTCGCAATATACGATTTATATTTTCCAAAAAAAAATCTAAGATGCTGCTCTGTAATACGATACGAAAAAGAAATACGATGCAGTAGGCCAGGGATGGGCAGATGTTTGGCTCTTAAAGCAATCAAGGAGCCAGCAAGTGCTACGCAAGAGGTAAAGCAGTTCTCAGGGTGAAGAGGGTGTTAAAAATACATTACAATCATCATACATCCCCACTTTCATGATCTTCATCGCACATCAGCTGCGGAAATACTAACAGTCAACAGCAAATTCAGCATCTCTCAAAAAGGAAAATAATTATCATATATACATGAGCCGTGATGGACTCTGCCACAAACAAGCACGAGCTAAATGTGAGCAAGTGTTAGTGTGCCTAATTCAGTGTCATCCTCAGGGTTGCCTCAAAATTTTTTACAAAAACTCTAAAAAAATTACCAAACCCAGAAACAGTTTTTTTTTATTTTTATGTAGATATTTTTTTTGGCGGCGACCGAGCTTAGATTTTTCGAGCGACAGATTAGGTTTTCCCCCTTTTTTGTGACAAACCCCAAATTTGCATAAATATTGCATAATAGTAAGTTAATATTTTAACATACATATGTATGTCATTTTATTCATAATGAAAATACATACGAGCATATTTTGAACGAAAATCTACATTTATGTAAGATATTCATACACAGGTTTATATGTATAAATATTTAAAACATTAATTTAGCTTTGAATTCAACTTTTTTGTAAAATAGATTTTGCATTATTTGGGTGATTTATTAACCGGTAAATTAAATTACGTTTAACAATACAAAATATCTTTTTAAAAGAGAGTTTAATTCAAAATTTTGTACATCTTTATTTTTACAAATTATATGAAAAATACGTAGCTGAACTGGGTCGCAAAGGAGACCTATTATTACCGAATTTAAAAATTGTGGTTACTCTAGTATGATTGCTTCAATTTTAATGGCAAGAGCGCACAGAAATGAGCACCTCTTTGACACTGAATCACTCACCAAAAAGGGGTTGTGTTGAAATTTTTTGTGATATTTGGTACTTTTAAGATAATGAAATACTTTTGAGCGAAAATGTATGTGTATATATGCTTATATAACATAAATGTTTGTCAAATGGTACGGACGTGTTTTTCTCTCGCTCTGCATTTAATCAGTATTTCTAAGTGATTTTTGCATCAAAAATGTTGTTAATTTTATACGACTCAGTTTGAGACAGTGACTCTTGTTTTACCAATATTCATGTGCCTATTGGTGAAAAATATGTAATTGCTGATACGTAATTTATATCTAATTTAAAACTTCAATAATAGAAGTGACATTAATATGCCGTGTTGTTGTGGGCAGAAAGTTGACCGTACTCAACCGAAGATAGACTGTGCGATATGTAAAGTGTTTTTCCACATGAAATGTGTTGGTATCAAACAAGCAGATGTTGATTATCTGTTAGCCACTGAGAGGCCTTTCTTGTGTAAAGATTGTTCGGATAAGCGTCGTGCTTCTATTCGCTCGCCACCTATATCAGCTTCGCCGTTTGAGACAATAAATAATGACAGTGAAGAAATTAACGTGCCTAAAGACAATAATACTGAGCATTGCTTATGGTGTCTAATGAAATCGCTGCTCTAAGAGCGGACAATACTCGCATACTCTCTGCTGTGAATGCGTTGCTTGCTGATCGTGAAAATCTAATGAAAAAAA
>NW_023458569.1:3685591-3687029 GCF_013731165.1 Rhagoletis pomonella | reverse complement strand
CCTAAAGCTTTCTGGAGGTATGTAAAGTCGAAGAAATCGTGTTCAAGTATTCCCTCAGTAGTATTTTATAATGATATCCACGCTCACACTTCTCTTGAGGCTGCAAATCTTTTTGCAGATTTCTTTAACTCCAACTTTGAACTGGAAGCTGATGTAAGTGGAAATAATCTCCTGAACAACGATTCCCCAGCTAATTTTGGTACTCTCTCTTTAACCATTGAAGATGTTGAAGACGGTATTCGACAAATCAAATCGTCAACTCAAACTGATGTGGATGGGTTATCTTCATACCTTCTCAAGTGCTGCTACGCATTCGCATATCCTCTTTTACTAAATTTCAACAAATCTCTCGAGGTTGGTGAGTTTATTGATGCCTGGAAGGTCACTCTTATCAACCCCATATTTAAAAGTGGGAATAAGAACAATATAGCTAACTACAGACCTATTTCCAAATTATCCACGGTCTCAAAATTATTCGAATACATCGTAAAACAAAAATTATAATTCTCAACTAACCGCTTGATCTGTGTAAATCAGAACGGTTTCATGGCCGGTAGATCTACTGTTTCTAACTTGGCAGTTTTTTCTGAATACTGTATATCGGCTTTTCACAATCATGTTCCAGTCGACACTGTGTATACGGACTTTTCAAAAGCCTTCGACAAGGTTAGTCACTCTATGTTACTTACAAAGTTACACAGCCTAGGAGTCCACTCCATATTTTTGAATTGTGTTGTTGTCGTTGACGATGTATCTTCCCATCCCTTTATTGCGACCTCTGGTGTTCCACAGGGGAGTATACTAGGACCCCTTCTTTTTGTAATTTTTATAAACGACATTTCTAGTTGTTTTAAGTTCTCAGAGTTTCTTTTGTATGCTGATGATGTGAAGATTTACTCCACGGTAGCCTGTCCCTCAGACTCTTTGAACCTTCAAAGGGATCTGGATAACGTTGTTGCTTGGTGTAATATAAACATGCTAAATTTAAATATAAATAAGTGTCACCATGTCACCTTCACTAAATCCCGCTCTCCTATCCCAACTTCCTACCACATTGGTGGTTCTCAGTTGGGTATCCCTACTGAAATTATAGATCTAGACGTGGTGTTTGACTATAGATTCTCATTTCAAAGTCAATTAAACTGCACGATAGCTAAAGCATGCTCTATGTTGGCTTTTATTCGACGTTTCAGCTCAGACTTTTCTGATCCGTATACCCTAAAGTCACTCTATACCTCTCTGGTGCGCTCCAAGTTAGACTATGCCGCCGTAATTTGGAGACCTCATTACGCTTGCCATATCAATAGGGTTGAACGAATCCAAAAAAAATTTGTTCGTTTTGCCCTTCATTCTCTGCATTTTGTCCACCCAATTCCCTCCTACCGTGGTAGATGTCTACTTATTAATCTTAAGTCTTTAGATTGTAGGTGGTCTATTC
>NW_023458569.1:3684626-3685491 GCF_013731165.1 Rhagoletis pomonella | reverse complement strand
ATGTCTACTTATTAATCTTAAGTCTTTAGATTGTAGGTGGTCTATTCTCTCCCTTACTTTTGTCTATAACTTAGTACGTGGTGTCATAGACTGCCCATACTTGCTCGGACGAATCTATTTCGCTGTGCCTCAGAGATGTTTGAGAAATCACGTAACTTTCTCCTGCTCCCATACTCAGGGCTCTAAAGGAATTCAACTTGCTCTCAAATTCTTCTGTTCTAGACTTTTCTTACTCGGAAACCCGTTTTAAATCAATATTAAATGAATTAATTACTTCGTTTGTTTTTGTATTTCATAAACAAAAGAAGTGTGAAAATGTTGTTGTAAGTAAAAGTTCATAAACGCATACATAAAGGAAAGCAAAATTATTGTTGGTTAAACTATGTAACCTTATTCATTAGAAACATTCTTTTTACTTTTCCTTAATGATCGATATTAAGTTGCGAAAACAGTAGCAGGTAGTGATTTTTTGCACACTATTTTTCAGTGCGTTTCAGAGTTTGTCCTTGAGACCACCAAATATATAAGTAAGATTTAACCACTTAGTTTTGATTAAGATTCTTTATTTCCCTTGGATTGCCAAGGGCAGCCGGTCTCAGCGGATGAGTTGAAATAACTGACTACATAAAAGCGACGCTAGCGTCTAAATACCTACACTCTTGCCCTAATTTCAGTTACTGCACGTTATTAGCCGCGTGACTTCTGCACTTGCAATTGCTGGGCCAATTCCGCTTATTGTCTTGCATTTGTTTTGTTGTTGCCACGCGCAAGACTATAAGTGTCTCGTCGGCAGAATGGCCGTATGAGTTATTAAAGCAGTATTGAACTTTTGCTTGTTGTTACGTGCAAAGCTATAGACGCGCCG
>NW_023458569.1:3678487-3684616 GCF_013731165.1 Rhagoletis pomonella | reverse complement strand
CTTGTTGTTACGTGCAAAGCTATAGACGCGCCGTCAGCAAATTCGGTCGAAGCGGTGTTTTGGCCGGATGAGTGGTTACCTGTGTTAACTACTCCCCCTCTTGAAGTGAAAGCGTCCGCGGTTTCCTTTATGATATTCTTCAGTACTACCATATTTCTTTGCCGTATCCTCAGAAATATTGTTATGCTTGTAGCTATGGCTAATAGGATTAAGAGCAAGGCGCTTCCTGATTGTATTGAGCGAGTATCAATAAGATTCCGTAGGTGTGCTATGTGCTTAAGGTTTTTCATATTAATTCTTTGTAGGTGTGGAAGTGATAATAACTCGATATGTTCGGTGAAGTTAACGTGCTGTGTGGGTACCGCTTCGGGATGTGAACGCATTACTTCATTCCAGTTGTTATAAGTGGTGGTGTTTATTGTAATATCGCCTTTGAATGTTATCAAAAAAGTTCCTCCTAGTCGATCTTGTCAAATTTTCGTTTTGTATTATCGCGGGCTGGTCATTAATTAAAATTATGCCGTCGTCGATCTCCTCAATGGCGGGCACGTGATCGGCAGATTTGGATTTGCATTTTGCGGAATGTTGGTTAAGTAGTTGTCGTACACAGGGACTTTCCTTCAAGGGTCGGCAGAAGTTTGCTGTTATGGCTTCTCTACAATTATAAAGGGGGATGTATTCTCCGTTGCATTCAGCTATAATATTTGTTTCCAAAGAAATAATTCTTCCATTTTGGATAACGGGCAGTAACTTTACGTTATTACAAATCCTAGCTATTTTTGGGTATTTAATAATGAAATAAATAAACTGTGTATTCTGAAATATTTTAAATTTAGAAACAGAAAGTATGTCAGTTATACTGGTATTTGTAGAGAGCTCAGCAGCTAATATATTGTTTATTTCCATGCCATTAAGCAGAATGGGGTTAATAACATTTACTTTTCCCAGAGCTACTGATGTTATAATGGTTTCTAACTCCATTATCACTGCTCTATTTCTAGTACTGACTAAAGAACAGAGATTTCCCGTGTCGATCTGCGTCCGTTTTGCCTGTGCTAAAAGTTTATTAACTGTCACTGTCAGTTCGTTAATTTTCTCTTGTGTAACTGAATTGATCATTGCCTGCTGTTCATTTGCTTCTATTAGGGCTTCGGCTCTGGTCTCAATTGTTTGGAAGTCATCAAAGTCTGGGGTGCCGGTTATGTACTTTAATGCAGTCCCTAAGATATTAATGCCTCGGGCATGCCGGTGATGTATTCTGACCGCGTCTAGTAGTTTTAGTATTTCGTTAGCGTCGTTTCGGAGAAGTTGCCTGGCGTGAGAAAGTGGAAATTGCTCCAATATTGCGTCCGTCTCTTCCGCTATCGCTTCGAATTCTGTCAAGTTTGTCTTGTGGAGTAGAAACTCATAGTGTTCGTGGAGGATCACTTTCCCTTTTGTTATTGGGATGTAGTTGGAGCTGGTATAATTGAATATCCTCGCATTGGCCCAATGATCTATTGTCAAGAGCAGAGTTACCCTAAGAAGGAAGGAAAAATTTCAGTGTTTTAAGTTGGTTTTGTGAACTTTACGTCCGTCGATTAAAACAAAGGTACCTAAATCGCTCTGGACTGTTTTTTTGGTGTAAAGTTTAGTGAATTTGTTTCCTATTCTCTTATTCGTCTTCACAAAAACCTTTTCCCCTGGTTTATATTGTCTTGTTCGTCTCTTTATATTGTGTCTTTTTAAGTCATTTTGTTGGGTTTGTATAAGTAAATTCTTTATTTCGTTAACCAGTTCGTCTGGCGCTGCATGGATGATATCTGTAGGTTTCCTGTTTGTCACGGAATGGACGGTGCGGGTGTACTTAGCCGTTGCTAGCAGAATTAATTCGACCGTGTCGGAAATGCAAGTCTCGAGCTTTTGGCAGCGTGCAATTTCCGTAAGTGTACTGTGGAACCTCTCCACCTGGCCGTTCGTCGTACTGTGAGCCGGTGGCGTGGTGTAGATCGTGACCCCGAAGTGGTTTTTTAAGATTGCTCTAATAGTTTCTGAATTCAGTGACCTCTCGTTATCGCAAACCAGAAATTTAGTGTTTTTGTAAAAGTTGAGGAGTTCGTAGATTGGTTCCTTAATATCCACTATGGCTCTGGATTTTATTGGAAAAACCATTGCAAATTTTGAGAATTTATCTATTGTTGTGAAAAAATGTGTTTTGTCTGTTGAATAAATGTCAACGTGAAGGATTTCCCCTGGGTATGAAGGTATGGGGGTTGATCCTATTTCGGGGTTTGGGGGACGTCGTTGGTATTTTGCTTCATGACATATTTTGCAATTTGAAACTATTTCTTTTAGGATTTTTCTTAAGTCAGGGAAGTAGTAATTTTCCAGGACTTGCTGCTCATTTTCGCGGCAGGATCTATGTGCACGACTATGTTCGGTTTGGAGGATTTCTCTTTGGTCCTCCTTATTAAAAACGTCGATAACCTGCTTTGTAGTGTGGCGGAACTTTACCCCTGGAAAAGATGTGGTAAGCTCGTTTTGGATTAGTGCCAAAGTAGAGAGTTCGCATAGCAGCCCGTTAACAACATTCGGATTTAAACATTGTTTCATGGCTTTCAATAAATCTTGTAGGTTACTAAAAGATATTCGATGCCTCACTCGTGTCTTAAAAAGAATTGACGTGCTAACCGGTAATTTGCTGCCCTCCTCTAGTATAATCTGAGTTTGGAAACAATTAATGGGGGTTTTTACTGTAGGTATTGCTTGAATAAGTGACAATTCGCTGTTGGTGGCCATATTTCCTGTGTCCACCTCGTTGTCCAGTGTATTTATGAGTTGCCGGGAAAGTGCATCGGCGACAAAGTTTTCTTTACCTGGTTTGTAGTGGAACTTTGGTGAGTACTCTTCAACAAAAGCGCGCCACCTATTCATCTTTGCATTTGGGTTTTTGTCGGACAAAGCGAAGGTGAGCGGTTGGTGATCTGTATAGATGTTCAAGTGTTTACGCCGTATAGGTAGTTACGAAGTTTTTGTAGTGCCCATACAATCGCCAGGAGCTCTCTTTCATTGGTCGCATAGATTTCCTCTGTCTGAGACAGAGTTCTCGAGATCATAGTGATAGGTCTGCCGTTTTGTGACAAAACAGCGCCTATGGCATGTGAAGAGGCGTCCGTTGTCAAGTCAAAGGGCTGCTTGTAGTCTGGGTAAAGGAGCAGTACATCCTCTGATGCAAGAATCCTTTTTAATTCTACCAAAGGCGTTAAGTGCTTCTTCGTCTAATGTTATTTCTATTTTCCGGGATTGGTTAGCACCGATATTTCCATTTTCCCCACGTAGATATTTTGTTAGGGGCTTTGTAATCGCAGCGTAGTCCTTTACGAATGTCTGTAATAGCCAGCCAGCCCCAAGAATGATCGTAAGGCTCTTAATGATTTGGGGACAGCGAAGTCCAAAATATCCCTCACTTTATCGGGGCATGTCTTGATACCCTCTTTGGATACTGTAAAGCCCAGAAACTCGACACTTTCTTGAAAGAATTTGGACTTGTCGGCGGACACCCGCATATTAGCGGCGTAAAGTTTTTGTAGTATCAGGTCTATGTCCTTTAAATGTTGCTCAGCACTTTCTGAAAAAATTATGACGTCGTCCACATAGACGTGGGATATTTTACCGATTTCCTCTCTTAATACGTCATCAATGGCTCTCTGAAAAATGCTGGGAGCATTTTTTAGGCCAAAGGGAAGCCTACAGAATTCGTACTTGCCGTTATTGACCGAAAATGCCGTTTTATCTCGATCCTTTTCGGCTAACTTAATTTGGTGGAATCCGGACTTGAGGTCTATTGTTGAAAAGAACCTGGCATTTCCAATGTTAGCCAAAATTACGGAAGTGTCCGGAATCGGGTACTTGTCACTCACTGTTTTGTTGTTCAGTTTTCTAAAGTCAATCACGAGTCTGGACTTCCTATTACCGTCCTCATCGACGCCCTTCTTACTTACAACCCAAATCGGATTATTATAAGGAGAGCGGGATGGTCTTATTATACCGTCACGCAAGAGATTCGAAATCTCCTTATTGACAAACTCGGCTGAAGCTATGGGGTATGGGTAGCTCCTTGAGTAAACTGGAAGGTCATTGGTGGTCCTTATTGTTCCTAAAATATTGGTGTTACAAGGTAAAGCCTCGTTGGGGTCCGCGAAAACTTTAGCATGTTGTTGCAATAGTGCGGAAATATCCAACTTGCTCACGTTCGTTTCTATTAATTTATTAACATCCGGGCAGTAGTGATGGAAGAGTTTTTCCCGTCCACCGTCATAACTAAGAAGTCCACTTTTGCAGTCTATTTTACCGTTTACTTCCGTTAATAGGTCAAAACCTATGATACCGTCGAAGGTGTCTAAGCTGGGTAGGATAAAAAATCAGGTATTTTTATTAAAAATGTTGATTGTACAATACTTGTCAATTCTAGTGGTGCCATGGATAGATTTGACTGTAAATGTGCGGTTTGCGGGTTTGATTCCCCTTAGTTCGCTGAGTTGTTTTATGTAGCTCTTCGCAGCACCAGTGTCAATAAGGAATTTTATACCTCTTCCCCCGATTGTTCGCTCGATATAGGGCAAGAGGGATTTTGTCCTAAAAAATTCACATCGTCATTTGTTTCGTCTTCGCCTTGGTATTCAACTTGGTTACATCCTTCGTAACCCTCGCTCTGGTAATAATTGTCGTAACTGGCATTATCCCAATATTTTCCCTCAGGACCGTCCTGCTCCTGAGTAAGGTTATTTATCCTTTGAACTTTTTGTAATGCCTGCAGGTCGCTCCCGTGCGGTCTTTTCTCTGGCCTTTCCCTACTGAGGGTCTGGGTGGTGTTTCGGGTAGACAAGCCACTCGGGTTGCCAATATTTGGATTAGGAGCCCTTGGATAGGTTCCTTGATGGAACCTCCCATTATTACCATTTACTGGTTGAGGTTTGTTCTGTCTGAACCTTGAGAGCGATGGGTCTACATCCATTGGTACGGCCCTTTGTGTCTGAGTTTGTCGTTGTTGGTCAGGTTGGATCGCTCGGTACTGTAGTAAATACGGATACTGCCTGGGATTCTGAATTGATTGCTTGTTAAAGGACTGGGCAAACATGGACCTAGCTTGGTTTGATTCAAGCTCCTGTGCTAAAGCCAAAGCGGAGGGAAGATCGTTAGGTCTGGAAGAAAATAGTATGTCGCATAAAGGACGATTGAGCCCCGAAATAAAAACACGGAGAGCGTCCTCGCGGTATTTACTATTGAGAGATTCTATTAGGGTGGTATTTCCACCGTGAGTCATGATCGTTTGTTTATTATTAGGGTCAGCTTCCTTTCGACCTCATCGTAAAACTCTACCACTGATAATTTACCGTCTTAAGGTGGATAGCTCTTGCTCTATTAGGTGGATAGGCCTTTTATCGGCATATGCAAAATCTAACCGTGAAATAATTGCCTTAAAATTTGTGTTGAAGGATGAAAGCACACTATCTGCCGCCCCTACTACTTTATTTCTTATGATGCCTACTGCCTGGTAGTGTTTGGAACTACCTTGGAATCCCTCGAATACCTTACACGCAGTGTGAGCTACTTGCCGCCATGAGACATAACGGGTAGGATCACCCTTGAATTCCGGCATGGTCTTTACCAGGTCTAAGGATTCGTCACACAATACATTTGGTTCAATTGTAACCGGCTCATACTGAACCACTTGAGTTGGGGTCTCGATTCTAGCTAATCTCTTTGTAAGTTCGTCTATACGGGTCTGAAATTCCTGTCTGGAATGCTCGGTTGCCGTACGGATTGCAGTATTTAGAAGGGCTTGGAGAGTCTGGGCGTCCATCGACATTGTTCTGTTTTTAGGAAATCTCCGATTCAAACACCTCTTTTTTCTAAAATCTCGAATGGGATTTCTCAGATTTATCTTATTGATTTTAAACTTTTATTAATATAGTTAGCTGCTAAACTTTCTACTTACATAAATATTCTCATGTCAATATCTTGTGTGCTCCTTGATCGCTGTATTTAATATCTTGTGTGCTCCTTGATCGCTGTATTGGTGGTTGTTAATATATCATCGTTATAATATCTTGTGTGATCCTTGATCGCTGTATTGATGGTTGTTAATAT
>NW_023458569.1:3677829-3678477 GCF_013731165.1 Rhagoletis pomonella | reverse complement strand
TCATTAGTGTCTCCCTGATCGTTGTAATATCTTGTGTGATCCTTGATGATCGCTGTGTTGATGGTTGTTACACTTCAATGATGAAATTTTTTTTAAACTTAATTGTGATTCTTGAGATCGCTGTATTAATGGTTGTTACACTTCAATGGTGAATTTTTTAAACTTAATTGTTATTTTTAATTTTTTTTAAAACTTAGCACTTGTAGTTCTGAGTGATTCTATTTCTTTTTAGGAGGTGGGTCCGAACCCACGGCCAAACACGCGTGTCCTTTATAAGGATTTTATTCGCTTGGCCCCACGTTGGGCGCCAGTAAGATTTAACCACTTAGTTTTGATTAAGATTCTTTATTTCCCTTGGATTACCAAGGGCAGCCGGTCTCAGCGCATGAGTTGAAATAACTGACTACATAAAAGCGACGCTAGCGTCTAAATACCTACACTCTTGCCCTAATTTCAGTTACTGCACGTTATTAGCGGCGTGACTTCTGCACTTGCAATTGCTGGGCCAATTCCGCTTATTGTCTTGCATTTGTTTTGTTGTTGCCACGCGCAAGACTATAAGTATCTCGTCGGCAGAATGGCCGTATGAGTTATTAAAGCAGTATTGAACTTTTGCTTGTTGTTACGTGCAAAGCTATAGACGCGCCG
>NW_023458569.1:3664069-3677819 GCF_013731165.1 Rhagoletis pomonella | reverse complement strand
CTTGTTGTTACGTGCAAAGCTATAGACGCGCCGTCAGCAAATTCGGTCGAAGCGGTGTTTTGGCCGGATGAGTGGTTACCTGTGTTAACGTATATTATTTATACACTCGTAAACATTTTTGCGGTTGCCCATCAAAGGATAGCTTTTGCGTACAGCGTACGAACAATTGATTTTTTTGTTTTCTAAGTGGTCATTGTTGTATTTAGGTAGAGATTTTCTTATGAAACTCTTAAACCATAGTAATTTTAGTGGGTTCATAAGAAATAGAACAGATAATATTATGCGAAGTGATAAGTAACGCCTTCTGTTCCGGATAACACTAATTAAAGGTCCTTAAAATTTTACCTTTGTACTTATTTTACATACATACCTACGGTGACCATATTAACGGACGTAAAATAAAGGACATTTTTCCCAATGATTTTAGAATACGAACATACAACTTGTATGATGGTGATTTAGATCAAATATTTGCCAGTTAATTATATTATTAAATTGTACAAGTTCCTCTTCTCGAAAGGCTCTGTAACCGGATTTTAACCGATTCCGAAAAATGAAACCAAATCCTTATCAAGGACTTCGCCATCCTTTGCTGCCACAATGCGTTTATCATAATTGAGCGGAGGTTTATTGTTATTTTTCAGTGGATCTGAAAGCTTAGCGTGCAACACGATCCTGGGCACAACTTTCCCTGTGCTTTTGTCAACAATAAATTTGACTCAAAGTATTTTAATTTTTCTGGGAAAATGTCTAAATATTAGTAAAAAATTTTTTCAATTACATAAATTTCCGCTTATCAGTATTATCAAGGATTCGTGACCCTTAAGTGGGGTGTAAAGCAAACTGACGAAGGTTTTTATTCTGTTTTATTATGGACATTTTTATTTTTTCATATTCTATGTTTAAAAATTTACCTCTGCAAAATCCAAAGCTAATTTAAAGGACAGTTTAAGAAATAAGGGACAAATGGCGTCCGTTATTTTGACAAAAATTATAAAGGACAGGGGGTTAAAATAAAGGATGGATGGTCACCGTATACATACCAGACAATACCTACTCCTATAGTAGTGGAAAAAGTGCCTTAAAATGTAACAGGCGGCTCTGGTTATTTCACCGTACACAAAACAAGTTTGACCAATGAGAGCAAAGCTAGAGACAAATGAGAGCAACCGACCATATGACAGCCTGCATAAAAACAGGTAACAGTGTTCAAAAATGTGTTCTACTGCGTTGAAATTTTAATACGAGTTTGTGTTTTTCAACTTGCATCATTACGATTTATTTTAACAATGTCGACGGAGTGTGAAGCAAGTGCGAACGCTGTAAAAAGAAAATCGAAGAGTTTCAACTCTGAATGGAGTTTAAAATACTTATGTCAGCAGAGTGGAGGAGATTCGCAGTGCTTAATTTGCAAAAACATTTTCTTTGTAAAGCTTTTAATATAAAAAGACATTATGAACAATTTCATAAAGATTACGATAAGTACGTTGGCGATGGAAGAAAGGAATTATACAAACAGTTTACTTCTGCAGACAACTTAGTTTCCAAGGTTTTTAGCTGATTTTGAAATTAAAAAAAGTTGTATTACATTATTTGTACTTAAGGACATAGTTGTCGATAGCATCGGCGCAATTCGCGTTGGGTACGCTATTAATCGCAAAATCATTGTGGGCAACCATTCCTTTTCTGACGGAGAGTCTATAAAAGCCTGCATTTTGGAAGCGTTGGTACGCTATCAAAAGAGGAGGTTCATAAATACCAGGAAATATGCTTGTCGCGTCGAACCATCGTACGAAGAGTTCAATGTATGGCCAAGGATTGCGAAATACAATTGAAACATCGAATATGCAACTTTATATCATTTTTATTAGCTTTGGATGAGAGCAGAGATGTAACGGATACTTCGCAGCTGGCAATATTTATTCGTGGAGTAGTTAATGACTTTAATATAACAGAAGAACTGTTCGACTTGCTACCCATGAAAGAAACTACCACTACTCACAAATTCGTTGGCTGAGTCGTGGAGATACACTAAAACGATTTTTTGAATTGCGGCCGTCAATATCAGATTTTCTAATACATTCTGAGAATTGCAAACAATTGGTGAAATGAAAACTGAATATTTTATTATTTACTTCAGGAATCGAAAAATAAACCTTTTGATATACTGCATAATCCGGATTGGATAGCAGACTAAGCATTTTTAACGGATATCCCCGAGCATCTTAACATCTTGAATTTGACGTTGCAAGGCAAGAATAATCTAATATATGATATGAATGATGCAATAAAGAGCTTTAAGCAGAAGCTTGAATTATGGTGTGAGCAGCTCGCCGTGTACAACTTCAGTTTTTTCCCACGGCTAGAGAAAACAGCCCAAAGCCAAAATTTGAATATCGAAAAATTTTGTGGATATCCAGAAATTATTGACAGAGTTTAATGATCGATTTGTTGTACTGGATTCACTACAAGAAAAGTTTGATATATTTTTAGCTCCCTTGAGAGCAAACGTTCACACTGCTGCGAGAGAACTGCAGTTGGAGTTGATAGATTTGCAGACTTCCACACCGCTGAAACATGAGTTTTTAGAATCTGCTGATATAATAACATTTTATAAAAATTTATATACGCATAAATATCCTGCTTTACGAAGGTTCACGACAAAAATAATATCTATGTTCGGAAGTACATACACTCAGAAAAAAGTCAGCCAAATATATTTCTACCAACACATGATTTGGTAACTATAACCAAATAATGTGACTATAACTAAATCATGTGTTGAGAAAAACATATTTAGTTGACGTAACTAAACTCTTTTCTCAGTGTATACTTGTGAAGAATTTTTTTCTAAAATTAATTTAAATAAGTCGAATTTAAGAAACAGAATGTCAGATATAAATGTTACATCTATGATGCGAATCGCCACAGCAAATACTATAGAGCCAAATATAGACTATATTATCCTTGAAAAAGAAAATAAAGATAACAACGAAGATTGCTAAATAATTGCTTTCATTTTAGTTTAAGCTAATTTATATTTGAATACATTTTTAAAATTATGGGAACATTAGTTAAATGTAAAAACAATGAAGATTCAAACAGTTTACCAAATTGTTTGATTCTTATTCACTGTGTATGTATATATATGTACATCAGTGGTCGGCATTTAATACAGTGGCTGAACTGCCTTTATGATTTCAAATGCTTTTGCTAAAATGCAATGCCTCTTGTGTCACTTCTCCATTAAAGGAGAGCGGGAATATAATATCAAAAAAAAATAGCCATTCCTTCAATAAAAATCGAAAACGATAATATATATATGCTTAAATAAATATATATGTACATACATACAAAAATTATTTTGTAACGTAATATTACGTTCAAATTGGCCCCATGTAACTTGTTAAATGAAAAAGAGCTTTTTGGAAACACAATCGTCCACATTGAACATTTGGAGTTAACCTTGACGGTTTTTGATTACCAACTCGAAAAAAAATATTCAAAATCAAGTTTTTGTGTTTCAATTTGTTTTGTGCGAATGTCTGCTTCATGATATTAACGCATACGGATTACTTAGAGACTTCAAAATGTTTAGTTTGTATGCACTATTTATCTCTGCGTACGATGAGACCTCATGGAAAATAACTAATTACCGCCTTGGCCTCTTTTTTGGCGGGCAGACATGCATACAATTTGGATATTTTTTGATAATTTTCAATTTTTAATAATTGTCAGAATATAAGTTTTTTGAACGTTGGCGTGTCAAATGAAAGCTTTTGGGTCTTTCTGATTGGTCGGAGCAGAAAGCTTTCTGATACAACTCTGCGCTGAACTGGTTTTCAAACGAGTTAAATGATTTAACTGGTTCAATTTTCCAACAACAAATGCATGTGATTTAACTTGTTTATGAACATGTCTTGTTCATTCAACTGGTTCAAGCCCATTGAACATGTTTAGCTCGTCAATTTGAACGTAGTATAAAAGAAAAATTACTTTTTTCGAGGAAAATTTGTTATTCTTAAAAGCGTACCTACATACGTTACATTTACGATTCACCCCACCGTATCTCAAATTGCTCTGCGCTCACCAACACAATCTTACTTTCAGTTTAGTAATGAGAGTCGGAGTACAATCTGTTTTATTACGCTCTTCCCCCTTCATGCTGGCTCTTGATGCCCCCCTCATCAGGCTCCTAAATGAGCCAAGCCGGTTCCTCAGTGCAAAAGGCTCCTGGGAGCCAATTTGCCCATCTCTGCAGTAGGCAATTACTACTGTTTTACATAAGTGGGAAGACTTTTATATTCCTTCTACCACTGACGACAATGCATATATCGTCGTTTAAAGTACAAAACCGCGTATAGTCATTCTGCAAAACCGCGTAACTGACATTGGCTGCCAAAAATTGGATTTGCTCACACAAGCTCTCGGCTCAATCCTTATCCATTCGTCCTGAAATATACTAGCCAGAAATGCGATTGATTTATAAAAAAGATAACCATTTTGAAATATGAGTGTTTTTACGCTCTAGAAAAAAAAATTCTACAACTTCACATACGCGGTTTTGCATTTTGTTGATACGCGGTTTTGCACTTTAAACGACGATATGTATACGTGCAATTATAGCGTAATTCCTTAGAAAAGCGTACGTATTTACGAAATATCTGGTATTCAGGGAAATCCCAACTAAACCACACAACTCCGCACTTAGCGAAATGCAGTTTGAAGAAAAATTCACTACCTGCTTCAACTCTAAAATGAACGAAATCATGTGCTCTATTTCCGTAAATATTTCTAAAGCATACTAATTATTAGTGGAAAATAAACAAAAGGTACGTAGAAAGCTGCTGCAATATTGTATCTACATACATACTTCAGGCTAAAAGGCTCACAAGTAAATTGTTGTCGTCTTTCCAAGGTCGTAGTAAAACCAACGCTTAGCTATTATTTGATTATTGCTGCAAAATGTTTGCTGATTCTGCGCTACTGTAAATAACTATGCACTTATATAAGTACATGCATATGGATACACGCATATATACATATATAGAAGTCGTTTTCTGTATTCTTAAATTTATTTGATATAATGAAAATGTCGAATTACAAATCGAAGATGTTGCACGAAAAAGGATTAGAAAAATATATACCAGGAAATGTATGCAACAAGCAAAGGTATGTTTAATTAATTATTTCTTCAAAGTTTATAGAGTTGCCATCTTAGCGAGACGAATAATGTAGTAGCCCTTAACCCTACATCACTCCTCTTCCTAAAACAGCAAAAGGTAATTGCTGCAAAGTCCCAGTATCGACTTCTTCCCTCGGAAAATAGGCCGGCTTGAGCCTATCAATCGAAACAGTAACCTGCTTTGTTCCAATCAGAATGGTGTACGTCTTCGGAAACCTGTTGACCACTAAATATGGACCGTCATACGGCGGGTTTGTGAATGGTATCGTCCCGCAAAAACACATGGCTACAGAAGCGAAGATCCTTAGGGACGAAAACAGCAGACCTTCCATGTTGTGATGTTTGCGTTGGCCTTAATCGTTCAAAATGTTGTTTGATGTTCTGTAAGAAACTGTGCTCATCTGCTGGTGTTTCCTTTGGGCTTTCGAAGAATTCGCTGGGGAGTCGTATAGGCTGTCCATAAAGCATCTCGGCTATGGAAACCCCAAGGTCCTCTTTGACAGCTGAACGTAGCCCTAGAAGGACGATTGGCAAAATGTCCACCCAATTAACGCCGGCCGTGTGACACCTCAACGCAGCTTTTAACACCCGATGCCATCTCTCTAATATGCCATTTGACTGTGGGTGATAGCTTGTAGTGTGGATGTGCTTGGCACCCAATAACTTTGCCAGCTCGCGGAAAAGGCTGCTTTCAAATTGTCTGCCCTGATCCGTAGTGATGAACTTGGGTACTCCGAATCTACTGATCCACCCGTTGAGTAGCTCCCTCGCAACCGTTTCAGCCATCATGTCGGTGAGTGGGAAAACTTCAATCCACCTCGAGAACCTATCAACACAGGTCAGGCAGTACGTATAGCCTCATGACACAGGGAACGGCCCAACAATGTCTACATTGACATGTTCGAAACGCCTACTCGGCACTGCAAAGGTCTCCAATGCACCCTTCGTATGTCGTGCAATTTTGCATCGCTGACATGCAGGACAACTGCGGACGCGTGCTCGTACGTCTGCACTTACCCCCTTCCATACGAAACTACTTGTTATTAGCCTGGTCGTTGCTCTTGCTCCTGGGTGCGCGAGGCCGTGCGTGGCGTCGAAAACCACTTGGCGAAGAGTTTTTGGAACGTATGGTCTTATCTTCCCGGTCGAATCGTCGCAGAAGATTTCGATTCCTGTGCCTGAATGTTTGTATTTGACCAAATGTAAAGAAGTTTGACCATCATTGAGTAATTTTCTCAATTCCTCGCTCGCTTCTTGCTCGTCATGGAGTAGCTTTAAGTCTAATGGTGAAGGAGCTGCAAATGTCTCGATTCTCGACAGCATGTCCGCTACAAGGTTGTTTGCTCCGCTGATGTGTCGTATGTCCGTAGAAAACTGACTGATAAAATTCAATTGTCTTGTCTGTCGTGGGGATAACTTTTCCCAACTCTGCTCGAATGCTTGAATCAGCGGCTTGTGATCCGTGAAGATGATAAATTGAGTCCCTTCCAAAAAATATCGGAAGTGCCGAATTGCCCTGTGTATCGCCAGCAGCTCGCGGTCGTACGTACTGTACCTTCTTTCGGTTTCCGTGAACTTTTGGGAAAAAAAAACCCAGCGGTTTCCACTGGCCATCAGTTAACTGTTGAAGTGCGGCGCCCATTGCAACGTCGGAAGCGTCTGTCGACAACGCGATGGTGGCTCCCCTTACCGGGAATGTAATTAACGCCTCTTTTGCGAGTTGTGTTTTGAGCTCTTCAAAAGCTTGTTCAGAGGCGGGTGACCACTCTAACTTCGTCCTGTCACGTTTTCTGCACGGACCCATCATCTTTTGGAACTGCGCTTCGACAGTTGCAGCATGTGGTAGAAATCGCCGATAAAAATTTACTGCGCCGAGAAACCGTCTGAGCTCGTGCACCTCCGTTGGCTTCTTCAAGTCGAGAATCCCCTGAACCTTGCGTGGTAAGGGTGCTATGCCTCTCCGCGATACCAAATGGCCCAAGAATTCTACCGTCATGTATTTGAACTCAAAGAGTCCAAACGGTGTCAAAATCGCGGTCTTCGGGACGTCCTTTGGATGCACCGGGATTTGGTGATATGCTTTTTTACAGTCAATGACAAAAATCGTTCTGCCGTGTAAATCTCCAAAAAAAATCTTGCATATGGCGTATAGGGTACTTATCCGGAATGGTTGTCGCGTTAAGCTTGCGGTAGTCCCCACATGGGCGCCAAGATCCGTTGGCTTTCTGCACCATGTGCAACGGGCTAGCCCACTGGCTTTTTGAGCGTTGACAAATACCTTTCTCCGACAGGTACTGAAACTCCTGTTTAGCTATTTTCAATTTCTCCGGTGAGAGTCGACGTACCTTCTGTACCACCGGGGCCCCTTTGGTTTCTATGAAATGATGAACGTTACATAGCGTACCTCCGGGCGTTTTATCCTCAGTGAGGTCTACAAAGCGCGATAAAAGTTCGTGAAAAATGTTTGAACATTTTAACGTAGTGATGTTTTGCGGAAGTTCTGTCATAAGGCAACCAATTTGTGAGTTAGTCGACCGATCGATAATCGCCTTATTTTTCATGTCCACGAGTATGTCAAATTGTTGGAGGAAATCCGGGCCAATAATCGGGTATGATACATCGGCGACGATGAAAAAATTTTCGGTCGAATCCCAAATCTAACGTTATACTCCTCCTCCCATAAGTATCGATCTGAGTATTGTTGGCGGCGACCAACTTGATCGAAGAAGGTTGCACCTGATCATTGCGACGTCTGGGTACGACGGAAACCTCGGCCCCAGTATCAATTAAAAATTTGAACGATGAAGCTTTGTCGTGTATGTAGAGACGGCTGGAAAACGGATTAGCCTCCGTTGTAGCCGCTTTGAACGGAGGGCTAACTAGTTTTCCGAACGTGTTTGCGTAAAACGGCAAGGTGACCTGCATCTAGTGGCTCGATCACCGAAGGTACGGTGGTACCAACATATATCATCTCTAGCCACTTGTTCAGAACCCCCTCGTACAGTTGTGGTCGGCCGTAAGCGAGGAGCGCTGTTTCGCTCCACTTGTCTCATGCGTTGGAATCTATTACGGTTGTTTTGCTCGAGTCTGTCCAGCCTGTATTCAAGGTCAGCAATAGTGGCAACCTCCACGTTGCTGTTGTTAGACGCGTTTACCGCATTCACTACGTTGGTAGTAGTTACCTCCATTATGCTGTCGGCTCTTTTCGCCAACACTTCTACATCCTCATCCAATGTCGTTAAGATTTGTTGCACCTGCAGAGGCAAACGCCGCAACCAAATTGACTTCAGTATACTCTTATCCAATCGATTATGTGCCAAATCTTTCATCTTTCGTAGTAACGTAGTCGGTTTCTTGTCATTTAATTCGCATGACTCAAAAAGTCGCTTAAGTCTTTTCTCTGTCGACTCACCAAATTCAGTTAGTAGTCTCTCCTTTAACGCTTCGTACTTGCCTGTAGTTGGGGGAGATGCAATAATATCGCTGGCGTGCATTAAGATCGCCGAATCAATTTCGGCGACAACAGTGTAATACTTAATATCGTCTGTCGCGATACCAGCGCGCAAATTGCGCTTCCACCTGAGCAAACCACAGACGTGGATCAGGTTTCCAAAACGGCGGCGGTTTAACAGCAAGGCGCCCCAAATGCAGCATGTTTTCTGCATCCATAAATCTGTCTTCTCCTTCGCTGACCATATTCATCGTCGGGGTCACCAGTTATAGAAGTCGTTTTCTATATTCTTAAATTTATTTGATATAATGAAAATGTCGAATTACAAATCGAAGATGTTGCACGAAAAAGGATTAGAAAAATATATACCAGGAAATGTATGCAACAAGCAAAGGTATGTTTAATTAATTATTTGTTCAAAGTTTATAGAGTTGCCATCTTAGCGAGACGAATAATGTAGTAGTCCTTAACCCTACACATACATATGTATGTGTGCATGGATATGAAATGCAGACCTTCGTTTTATTGAGTTTGCTTCTAAGTAATACATTCACCCATACAAACAATTTCTTATTCTATTTACGTGTGTATATTTTTGGTTTCTTATTAATATCCTTATAATGGCAAACCAAAACATTTAAAAGAAATAAAAAATGTATATGTATTGTTTTTTCTGCTTTTCTTTACTCTCAGTCTTCACCAGACGCCCACTTTTCTCATATAATAAATAAGCGCAATCATTATAATAAAATAACATGCAGATACATCATTGTACTGAAAAGTGTACGCTTGGAATATACTTTAACTACACGTATGCATGGTTGTAATTTATATGTACATACATATACATATATTACCACCATAATTCATATATTTGTGCATATTCCTACATTCCTTTCAACCGAAAACCATTTGCTTAAGAAATGCATACTAACATATACATATGTATGTATGCAGTATGCATAACAAAATGCATACCCAAAACAAACGCGAAAAATATCTCCCATACAACGTCGTTGAAAATTTTTCGCGATAAGTTTATCGCGATAAGCTGTGGTGAGTGATCGCGAATGGATTATTTGCATCGTTTTTCTCATTTACGAGAGGCCGAAATCGGCAATGCTCGGACTTCTCATATTCGAGTGAGAGGAAATTTCTTTCCTTTTTTCGATCGCGAATGAAAGCAGCGGACATTTTTTTGTCGATCGCATTCCGAATGTGAGAGATGATAAGTTTGTTTACATTTTTCACTCGCGATAAAGAATGCAAAAATTGATTTGGAATATTATCGATCGCGATAAATCTCATAAATGAATGAAAACGAATAATCATAAATGAGAATTTCCGAACCCTGGTTGTGACTGAATTGAATATTGACGTTTCAACTGCTTTAGAAGATAAATCTGATTAATATAAAAACAATGAGAAAAATGCTTGAAAGCTGCAATACTAAATCAAGTGAGAATGGTGTATGTATGTTAGAATAAATTTTTTTCGTGAAAAACGCGTTCACCACTAATCTTAAGCATACCAATTCAGTCGTGCTTTGAGGACGTTTCGGCAATGTTTTAGACTCAGGGGCATGGATTTCCAAATCACTGCGGAAGGTGGATAATGACAGTCCATTTTCATTTGGTGCACCGATACTAAAATAGTAATGAAGACCGTTTTTTTTTTTTTTAATTTTGATAAGAAGCACTTCGTATACCTTAGATCGGAGGAGAATCGTTTCTTGCCAGAGAACACAATTGAGCCATTGCGATTTTTTATGGAACCACCTTGCGACATAATATTCGATATATCCTCCTCGGCTGAGAAAAACATCTCTGAGGGGTTCTCCGAAGTGAGGGAAATCGTGCGCTGCACTTCACGGGTCAAGTTATCACTTCCATTGGTAAGAGATGTTTCAGTGGAGAGCTGCATCTGCAGAGGCAAATCGACAATTTCGAATTCAAGCGGATGTGAGAGCGGCGCAGAATGCGACATTTCATCGGGGATCTTAAGAAAAAACGACGCCAGTTATTTTTAACTAATAGAACTTTTTAATAAAATAACTCACCTCTAACTCATCTTCAGCGTCTGCTTCGCCGGTTAACCGCGAATCGGATTTACTAGTTTTGGGTGGTGAAACACGCAGCGTATTGTTCTGAGATTTTGACTTCGTTGCGTCTGAGCCGCGTCTCAACGCTACTTGCACCTGTGATTCGTTCGAGTCTTGACGTAACACTTTCTTCGAAGGACTATCCAAAAGTCGCGCGTAAGGTACCTCGATAGAAGTTTGTCTGATGTTTAAAGTAAAACAAACAATAATACATGTAACCGTAAATGCTTGTGCTATTCGATTCTACTAACCTGTTTGTAGTATATGAGTATCGTTTATTCCGTCTCTCCAGCGTATTCGGTGAACCTACATTCTCGCGAGATTTGCGTCCATTTACATCTGGTATTTCAATGGAATTACCAATTTTTAATTTTCCACCTGCGTCTTTAGTGCACAGTTCGGATTTCTTTAGGCTGCCATTTCGCTGCTCAACAGCTGGCCAATAATGCTTGCCTTTACCGTTGAAATCGGCGCTATCATGAAGCAAAACCGAATGTACGCTGTAAGGGGGAGTGTGAAACACCAGTTGGCCTTGATGTAATATGCTCTCACCAAAACCGTAGTCCTTGTTGTTACTGATAATACTGAGCAACGATTTTTTTTGTTCATGTTAAAAAGATTTTTACATAACTGATTTAACTATTTGACTCACTAATAGCGCGCTATGTTGTAGTTGTCCTGCACATCTTGAGGGGAGGGTTTGAAGAATTTTAAACCATTCCGATTGCTGCCGAAGAACGCGCAACCACCAATGCAACCACAACGTGAAATTTCGGCGCCATTTGACGGAGGCAGAGCGGCAGCCTGACCGCAATTGCTTACATTCCACAAAAACCACAAACGCTTGTACTTAGCATCATGATCGCGTAAAAAGCTGAGACAAAATGAATATGCATGTTTATTTAAATATGGCCATGAAGGGAGACTAAAAACATATGCACTGGCAATAGTATCATATTGCAATGATTTCAAATACATATGTATCTATTCTCATTGCAGTAGTGTACAGCGCGGCGACAATCAACTGTTACTCAGTTTCGTTTAACAAAAGGGTCCTTTATGGATTTGGAGAAGAAAGTATTTTTTGGTAATTTTCCACAGATTTTACTTTAATTTTATTAATTAGTTCAACAATTTTTATTGAGCGTGAGGCAGTTTTTAATGAAAAACTATTGTGGAAAAGCAACAATAATTTTGAAAAAATTATAGAAGTGATAGCTATTTCGGAAATCACCACATTTCCCCATCAGACTTCTTTCAGCTGAATTCGATTCAACGACCCCAGATGACTCAGCCAGTTGCCTACGCACCATGCTAAGTTCGCCTTGGGAATTCTTGTTGCTTCTTTCCACTTTTCCATTTTTGAAGCCAGCTATAATCAAGCGCAGCTCTTCCAGTGCTATTTAAACTTGATCATGTGGTTGTTGGTTTTTGCTAATAATTCTATTTTTAGAATGTTTAACTTTTAGGTGTACTCGTCCTTAGGTTATTTGTTTTTTTTTTTTGAATTGAATTATATTCAAAAAATTTTATTGGGCTTTATGCCGTTTTTAAAGAAAAACTATTATGGAAAAGCAACAATAATTTTGAAAAAAATGGAAGAAGTGATAGTTATTTCGAAAATCACCACATTTCCCCATCAGACTTCTTTCAGTGGGATTCAATCGAACGACCCCAGCTGACTCAGCCAGTTGCCTATGCACTGTGCTAAGTTCTTGGTGCTTTTTTTCCACTTTTTCATATGTGAAGCCAACTACAATCAAGCGCAGCTATTCCAGTACTGTTTAAACTTGATCATGTGGTTGTTGATTTTGTTGGTTTTTGCTAATAATTTTCTTTTAGAATGTTTAACTTTTAGGTGTATTTGCCCTTTGTTTTTTTTTTTTTTTTTGTGCCCTCATAACAATTGTATTCAACAATTTTTATTGAGGCCGTTTTTTTAATGAAAAACTTATTCTGGACAAGCAACAATAATTTGAAAAAATGGTAGAAGTGATAGCTATTTCGGAAATCACCACATTTCCTTATCAGACTTCTTTCAGTGGGATTCGATCCAAAGACCCCAGCTGAATATTATTGTTCTGAGGCCATAAATAACAAAAACAAATAACCTGAGGACGAGCACACCTAAAAGTTGGACATTCTAAAAATATAATTATAAACAAAATCCAACAACCACATTATCAAGTTTAAATAGCACTGGAATAGCTGCGCTTAATTGTAGTTGGCTTAACAAAAGAAATAGTGGAAAAAGCAACAAGAATTTACAAGGCGAACTTAGCACGGTGCGTTGGTAACTGGCTGAGTCAGCTGGGGTCGTTCGATTGGATCCCACTGAAAGAAGTCTGATGAGGAAATGTGGTGATTTCCGAAATAGCTGTCAAAATTATTGTTGCTTTTCTACAATAGTTTTTCATTAAATACGACCTAAAGCTCAATAAAAATTATTGAATATAATTGTCATAAGGCCATAAAATAACAAAAACAAATAACTTAAGGACGAGCACACCTAAAAGATAAACATTCTAAACATAGAATTATTAACAAAAACCTACAAAACCAACAACCACATGATCAAGTTTAAATAGCACTGGAATAGCTGCGCTTGATTATAGTTGGCTTCACAAATGAAAAAGGGGAAAAAAGCAACAAGAATTTGCAAGGCGAACTAAGCACGGTGCGTAGGCAACTGGCTGAGTCAGCTGGGGTCGTTGGATTGAATCCCACTGAAAGAAGTCTGATGACGAAATGTGGTGATTTCCGAAATAGCCATCAAAATTATTGTTGCTTTTCTTTAATAGTTTTTCATAAAAAACGGTCTCAAGCTCAATAAAATTGTGAATATAATTACACAGGCCTACAAAATTTAAAAAAAGTTCAGACCCTGGGACTAGCTTATACTTTTCTAAAGGTTTTTGTTGCGCTGAATCTGAATCCAGAATCAGTTTTGCTCGATTGGCTCAGGTTTTCGAGATATTTGAGCCTAAACATGCGAAAACCCCGACTTTTTGCT